>NC_046664.1:25019517-25023841 GCF_010883055.1 Belonocnema kinseyi
AGAGAGGGGTGATTTTATTTTCTAGGGATAATTTTGGATTCTGAACAAGGCAGCGCTGCCTTTCGGGATCTTTAGGAACAGTTTTGGGGGTTTAAGAAGGCAGGGCTGCTTTTTAGGGTTTCAGATACAATTTTGGAGAACTGAATAAGGCGGGGCTGCTTTTTTGGGCTCAAGGTACAATTTTGGGGAACTAAGCAAGGCGGGGCTGCTGTTTCGGTTATCTAGGGGCAATTTTAAGGGTTCGTGTAATACGGGACTGTTTTCAGAGTATCTTCGGATAATTTTGTAAGCTGAGCAAAGTAGCGCTGCTTTTTGGGATCTTGCACGACAAATTTGGGCGGATTCAACAAGACAGGGATTTTAGAGTTTTATGTAAAATTTTGGGGAACTGAACAAGACAAAGCTGCTTTTGGGATTTCTAGGGAGAATTTTTGAGTCTTGGATAAGCCGGACTGTTTTTTGGCAATATTGATTCATTGATTAAGAGTATGGTTTGATCCAAAGCTGTCAGTCATTATGTGATTGATAGTAAAAATAAATACTGATTGTAAACATATTAACTTAGTGTCTCAGTTATCAAACATAGGTTTTTTTTATCTATTTATAGAAATGATTTGCTTCTAAAGTATCACCTGACAATTGATTTAAATCTCCCAAATTCAATATTGACTTTTGACTAGATTTTCTCGCTAGTACATTAATTTCGCTCCTAAAATAGTTTGAACTGCAAACAAGCCTATCTGTGCAGACGTAAATACAATTAGTTTATTTGTAACCCCACTTTCTTCCTTCCTTCATACATTACTGTTTACAATTTTCGAGTCATTGCGGTTAAGCAAGTAATTTATAGGCACGTGTTCCATGTAATTTCAACACATCATGCGTGAAAAGTGTGTTAAGCTAAAAATATATACCATGAACGTCACAAAAATTTCATTTTCGGGTACAGATGCAGATTACGTAAATTATGAGTTCTTTCTCCACTGGGTTAAACGTGTAAAAGAAATGCGATAAGAAAATCCACAGAATCTAATCAGATTTAAAACACTCTTATCAAGTCAATAAACAATAAACATTATTTCCTGTCATTAAATTTATCGCCTTAATCGATTCATTGCAATGATTTAATTGATTATCAAATTAATTTCTGCACACTCCCTTCGGAATAAAGGACATTTTTTGCACTGATTGTCATGCTCGAAAAGATTGATAAAAATAAAAGATTGAAACCTTGTAAATTGGTACGATGAATATTAAAAGAGGTCGATGTTTTAGCACATTACCTCCTCAATGAGGTCAATGACTTCACGCCTTGTGAATGGTCAAATCGCTGCAGTCGTAATTAACGTATTTTTGAAAACTGATAAAAAGTTGACACAGATAGCAACACACTTTACAAACCATTACAATACAATTATTATTTTATTGCCTCATGTAACAAAAGAAAGGAAAAGCTAATCTCATTTTATATTCTCCATATTAAACTTGTATTAGTATATCAGGACCTAATTTTGTTTTAATTCTAAACTACGATCTCAATTTATAAGTAGAATAAAAATCGTTTTTTTTAACCAAATAATTAAATTTTTAACCAAAGAGGTAAATTTTAGGCGGATATGAATCTTCCCTAATAAACAATGCATTTTTAAAGAAGTAGTTGAATTTTCAAATAATAAAGATGATATAAAAAAAAATGTAACAGTTGAAATTTCAAACAAAGAAATTAAATTTGCAATCAAACAGTTATATTATTAATTAACAAAGAATAAATTTCTACAAAAACAAATCAATTTTTGAGCTAATTGATTTTTTAACCAAAAAAGATTTTTCAGCCCAGAAAGAAGATAAATTTTGATCGAATTGTGGAATTGTCAAGCTATAAAGACGAATTTTACAGAAAACAGTTAAATTTTGAACACAAAAATATATATTTAAAAAAGAAATTAATTTTGAATGTAATAAATTCACTTTCACCCTCAAAAGTCTAATGTTTAACAAAACAATTGAATTTCAACCTAAGAGGATCACTTAGATATAAAATTGTTGTACTTTCAACAAAATAGTACAATTTTTTATGAAAAATTGAAAATTTTTAAATAAAAAAGAGAAATTTCCAAACAAAAATGGAATCATTAAATTTTCGTTCTATTCAAAACTGATTTTTAATAGACGAGCACACATTTTTAACAAAAAAGGAAATGGTTACATTCTAAGTCGAAAACATTAAGTGCAACCTTTAACCAAAAAAGTTGAATTTTCAACAGATATAATATTTCTACCAAATAAGATTTTGATTTAAACAAGAGATATTAGTATTTAATCAAAAAAGATAAATTTTCACAAAATAAAATAGAACAATAAAGAGCTAACATTTTTAGTTCAAACAATTAATTTTCAAACAAAAAATAAAAATTAGTTTGTAACAAGATGTATACATTTTCAATCACAATAAATTAATTTTTTTAAAGCAGTTTTTTCACACAAAAAAAAATAAATTCGAAACTAAATTGGAGCAGTTGATATTTTAGTCGAAAATGAGATTTTAAACCAAAAAGACGAAATTTTCAATTAGAATTGTTGAAGTTAAATTTTTAGCCAAATAATCAGGTTTTTAACCAAAAGGGATATTCTGAACAAAAAATATAATAATAATTATCATACAAAAATAATTGGATTATTAACCAAAGAGATCAAATTTTTACTAAAAGAGATGAATTTGGAACTAAAATGATGGATCTTCAATTGAAGTAGTTAAATTTTTAATTCAAAATTAATTTTTATTTAAAAAATAGAATTTTTAACAAAATAGTAAAGCTTTGAACTACAGACTTGGATTTTCAAATCAAATTATAAATCTTCAACTCAAAATAAATGAATTTTTAACCAAAAAGAATAATTTTCCAACAAGATTAATTTTCTTCTAAAAGAGACGATTTTTGAACTTTCATCTCAAAAAGAAAAAGATTTTCGAAAAGCTAGTTCCAATTTCTACCCGAGATTAATTTTCAAATAAAGTAATAAATTTTCAAGTAAAAAAAATAATAAATTTTCTATGCTATAGACATAGAGGGCGAATTTTCAATAGAATAGTTCAATTGTTAATCAAATTCTTGACATTTCCTTTAAAAACGATAGATTTTTAACAAGAATTAGAACTATCAACTAAACAAACAAAAAAAGAATTTGTAACCAAACATTGAAATGTTTAATCGTTAGTTCAAATAATAATTTTTATTTAGGAAAAAACAATTTTCAACAAAATAATTTAATTTTCAGGAAAAAAACATTATAAAGATGAATTTTCTACAAAGCATTTAAATTTTAAACTAATAATAACAAATAATAATAAAATAATATAAAAATAATAAATAATAAAAAAACGCATTTAAGCAAAAACACGAGATAAATGGGTAAATCGAAAAATTGATAATTTATAAACAAAAAATAATAGTTTGAATAAACATTGAAGTAAATTTTTAATACTTTTAAAATTGCAGGCACTTGGTATCTGCACTGCTTTATTTAAAAAAAAACAGTGATTTCACTCAAGGTCGCACGCATTTATCTTTATAGGAAAAGTAACTCAGCCTCATTATATAAAATATATAATTAATATAATATAAATTATATAATATAATATAATTCATGCCATTTTATTTTTAAGCGCGATATTGTTTAAGATTTTATTTTTAGACACGACATTGTTTAAGATTTTATTTTGCATCTACGATATTAGCACTTCTTTCTCTTTCTATGAACATAATAAGTGTGCTGCACCACGTGCACTACCTTGAGAGCAGTACGCTAATGCAATATGCATTAAATGAAAAAGACAATACCAGTGTATACTTGGCCTGGTAATAGTTGGTGACTCAAGCGGAAACCGTGAATTTTGATGGCCGTCTTCATCGTTCTTTTCCATAGAGGACAATTTCAATTTTCAAGGACAAATCGAACAATTTTAATCAGAACATTTGTTATGCTAGAACATAAAATAACTTATATATAATGTTCTTAATTTTCCTCTAAAGGTTCCAAGAAAATTTAGGGAAAATTCAGTTCCGATATCTCCAGGACGATCCGCGAGCCGATCCACGACTCGTCCTCATACCGATTTAGAACGAGACCATACTGCCGTTGTATCTGGGAAGATCCATATTTATTTGTATAAAAAAATGTTCTCTTTAATACCAGATCAAAGAAGATCCATAATCCCATCCATGACTCGTCCTCATACCTGATTTAGAACAAGATCGTACCGCCTTTACATTCGGAAAGACCAAATTTGTTTGTATACAAAAAATTCTCTCTTTAATACAAGACC
>NC_046664.1:25023941-25055888 GCF_010883055.1 Belonocnema kinseyi
AAATTTGTTTGTATACAAAAAATTCTCTCTTTAATACAAGACCAAAGAAGATCCATGAGCCGATCCACGACTCGTCCACATACCTGATTCAGGACGTGATTTCACTCACGGTATGGCCTTTTTAGACCCTCCGTGGTGACCGTAGACAGTCCCCCACCACCGGCGCACTGTTACCCCTCTCGTATTTTCCTTAATCTGGAAGACCTATATTTGTTTGCTTTAAAAAAATTCTCTCTTTAACACAGGACCAAAGAAAATCCATAATCCGATCCACGACTCGTCCGCATATCTGATTCAGGACGTGATCTTAAAGGCCTGGCCTTTGTAGACCCTCCGTGGCGACCGTAGACAGTCCCCCCCCCCCCCCCCCCCCCCCCCCCCCCCCCCCCCCCCCCCCGCCACCAGCGCACTGTTACCCCGCTCGTATTTTCCTTAATCGGGAAAACATATATTTGTTTGTTTGAATCAAACAAATTCTTTCTTTGATACAGGGCCAAACAAATATCTTATTGGTTCAAACAAACATTTGTTTGATTCAAACAAAACATTGCTTCACTCAAATAAATGTTATTTGAATTGAACAAATTTTCTCTTTAATATAGGGAAAAACAAATGTTTAACTCAAAGAAACATTTTTGTTAATTCATGAATTAATAATAAACTCTTTTTGAAGTGAGTGTCTTATTTATGAACGCAGAATAGTATCTAGAAAATTGTTTCAACATAAAAATACCAACATAATTTTTATTTTTTGTCAACATTAAATTTAATTATAATGGTCATAAAGGCAACAAAAAAAACAGTTTCCCCCATTTTTCTTTTCCAAAAGTATTGAGGGAAGTTGTATACCAAATTTGTGGATCTATCAGAACTAGACTTTTCTGTTTTTCAGTTTTTTTTTTTTTTTGAATAAAATACCATTTTAAAAGAAAAGTTAAAAACTAAATGATAAAATTGCTTAAATATGTAAACAATAATATAAAAAATATAGCTGATTATAAATGGATGCTGTAAGTCCTTTTTACCTGAATAATATTAAAGAGGCTAGTGAAACTCTTGAATTGAACATTTAAAAAATAAACAATATGTTTACTTAAAAGAGGGAACATTGACAATTAAAGAAATGTCTTACGTAAAAGGGGCAAAATTAAAAAAGTAATAATTTTTTGGGTAAGAAAAGGGATATTTTATGAAGTAAACCATTTTTAGGGTTAAAAAACGTTAAATTTGAAAAGTAAACACTTTTTCGACTTGAAATTGGAAAAATTAAACATTTAAACAAATAATTGACTTGAAAGGAGCAACATTTTGAAAATTAACCAATATTGGAAAAATGTAAACTATTTATTATCTTGGAAGATTTAAAATGTGAAAGACAGTTCAGCTTGAAAGGAGGTAAATTTAAAAAGTAAACAATTTGTCGACTTGAAAAAAAGAAAATTAAAAATGTAAACAACAGTTTGAATAAATAAACCATTCTTCGTTATAAAACGTAAGCTTTAATTGAAATATTTTCAAAGTAAAATTGAAAGTGGGTAAATTAAAAAAGTGAATAATTATTTTGCTTAAAAACGGTTAAATTTGAAGAGCCAAAAAAAAATTTTAACTTGGAATAGAGAAAACTTAAAAATTAAATTATTTTTCGACTCAAAAGGATGAAAAACTGTAATGGCAAAACATTATTTGATTTAAAAAAAAAGGAAAATTAAAAATTTAATAATTTTTTATTTGGAAAATTTATAATTTTCACAACAAAACATTTTTCTGTTTGAAAGAGCTAAAATTTAAAAAAAAAACATAACTAACTTTTCGTCTTCGAGAAGTGGAAAATTGACAATGTAAACAAATTTCACATTTAACGTGATAAAGTTTTAAATTCAAACCATTTTTTGATTTGGAAAAGTGTAAATTTGAAAAAAGTATTCAAATTTTCGACTTGGTAAAGGTAAAATTTATCAAGTACAAATTTTCAAATTAAATTTTATAAATAAACAATTATTTTGCTTAAAATGGGGTGAATTTTAAATGTGAAAAATGTTTACGTACATAAGAGGATAAAATGAAAATTTTAACAAGTGTTTTGTTGAAAAGGGATTAAATTAAGAGGGAAACAATTTTCCGACTTGAAAAAAGGAATATTGACAAATTAAATAATTTTTTTGTTTAAAAAGGGATCCATTAATAAAGTTAAATATTGTCTTCCCTAAAAGAGCGTAAACTTAAAATGTGTCTTAAAGAAAGTTTTTACTTAGAAGGAATAAATGGAAAATTTAATTAATTGTTCAACTTGAATTGAGGTTAATTTAGAAATTAAACAATGTTTTGACTTATGGGAGGCTAAATTCAAAATGTAAATAATTGTTCAACTTGAAAGGGAGTAAACCTAAAATGTAAACAATTTTTTGACTTTAAAGAGGGAAAATTAGAAATTTAAAGGACTTATCGCCTTGAAATGAGGACAATTTTAAAAGTAAAGAATCTTTCGCCGGTAATCTTTTTCGGCGGTGAACTTTAAAAGTAAAAAATGTTTTGGTTTTGAAGAGGGTAAATAAAAAATGTAAACAATGGATCACCTCAAAATGGTATCAATTTAAGAAGTAGACATTTTGATTAGCAAAAAAGAAAATTGAAAATGTACACAAATATTCGGCTTGAAGGGGGAGGGGGGGTAAATCTAATATGTAAACATGTTTCGACTTGCAAGAAGGTAAATTTGAAAAGCAAGCCATTTTTCGATTCAGAGAAGGGTTAATTGATCAATTGAACATTTTTTTAACTGGAACGAATATAAATTAAAAAAGTAAACAATTATATTGGCTGAAAGTGGGTACATTTGTAAAGTTGTGTACTTTACAAATGTACCCACTATTGATTTGCAAAAGAAAACATTGAAACTGCAAACAATTATTTTTCTTGAAAGGCAGTACATTAAAAAATGAAAAATATTTTTACTTTGAAGAGGGCAAATTGAAAATTTAAACAATTGTTCGGTCTGAATGGCGGTAAAATTTAAAAGGGAAAAATGTTTTGACTCAAAAGAGGGTGAATAGAAAAAGTAAAAAATGGTTCACCTCAAAAGGGGGTCAATTTGAGAAGCAGAGAATATTTTGATTTAGAAAATATGAAAATTGAAAATGTAAAGAAATGTTCAGCTTGAAAGAGGGTAAATTGAAAAAGTAAACAATTGTTTAGCTCGAAAAGAGGTAATTCTGATAAGTAAACAACTTTCGACTTGCAAGGTAGTACATTTAAAAAGCGAACCATTTTTCGATTTCGAGGAGGCTAAATTGATAAATTAAACAATTTTTCTGCTCAAAGGGGTGTAAATCAAAAAAGTAAACAATTATGCTGCCTGAAAAGTGATGAATTTGGAAAGTACACAATGTTTTGATTTGCAAAAGAGAAAATTGAAACTGCAAACAGTTGTTTTTCTCGAAAGGCAGGGCATTAAAAAAGTAAAAAAAGTTTTCACTTTGAAGAGGGTGCGAATTGAAAATGTAAACGATTCTTCGTTTTGAATGTCAGTAAATTTAAAAAGGAAAACATTTTTTGACTTAGAAGAGGGTAAATCGAAAATGTAAACAATGGTTTACTTCAAACGGGGGTGAATTTGAGAAGTAGACAATATTTTGATTTGCAAATTAGAAAATTGAAAATCTAAACAAATTTTCGGCTTGAAAGGGGGTAAATTGAAAAAGTAAACAAATGTTTCGCTTGAAAAGAGGTAAATCTAATAAGTAAACAACTTTCGACTTGCAAGATGATAAATTTAAAAAGGGGACAATTTTTCGATGTCGATGAGGGAAAATTGATACCTTATCGATTTTTCGGCTGGAAAGGGAGTAAATTCAAAAAGTAAACAATTATGTTTTTAGAAAGGGGGTCGATTTGGAAAAGTACACAATGTTTTGATTTGTGAAATAGAAAATTAAATATGTAAACAATTGTTCCTTCTGAATAGCCGTAAATTTAAAAAGGAAAAAATGTTTTGAATTAGAAGAGGGTAAATTGAAAACTTAAACAATTTTTCAGCTCAAAAGAGGGTCAATTTAAGAAGTAAACAACATTTTGATTAGCAAACGAGAAAATTAAAAATGTAAACAATTGTTCAGCTTGAAAAGGGGTGAATTGAAAAGATAAACAATTATGTAGTTCGAAAGGGGATAACTCTAATAAGTAAACCATTTTTCGATTGAGAAAAGGGTAAATAAAAATTTTTAACGACTTTGCCTTGAAAAGAGGACACTCTTAAAAGTAAATAATTGTTTGGCTTGAAAGGGGGTAAATTTACAAAGTAAGCCATTGTTTTGCTTAAATGGGGTTTCAATTCCAAAAGTAAAGGATGTTTTGACTTGGGAAAGGAGAAATTGAAAATGCACACAACTTTTCAGCTTGGAAGGGGTTAAATTCAAAAAGTAAACAATTTTTCGACTTTGAAGAGAAAAATCTTTAAAAGTCAAGCTTAAAAAGGGGAAATTTTTTCATCGCCTTAACTATGACGTAGAAAATAGTTAGCGCTCTGCTATGCAATACTTCCATGAGGCTACATTCTATAACGACTGGCCACTTACGTAATGAAAGTGATCTCACATTGTGGGTGGGGACTTACAATGTGTGTCGCCATTGCATTGGTAACAAAATGTGTCCAAAAAGCCCCAAGAACCATACCACGATTACCTCATCGTTCTTTCTGTGGAGAACTTATATTAAGAAATCGAGAAAATCTGCAAATTGTTTCCGGTCTGACCGCGGCGCGAAAAAAAAAGAGAGAGGTAAGGTTGTTTTGCACTTTTATTTTATCATCAGTGCTCAGCCGAAGGTCATTAAGTGTTGTATAAGCTAGGAGTCTAGTCTAGACCCATATATAATTCATTTCCTTTATTTATGCTCATATTACTCATATAACCGAGCGGACCGAATCCTTCGTAAGTGGAATTGAATGCAAAATAAAATTAGTGGGTGAGGAAAATAACTCGCTTCAAGATTTATCATAATATCGATGATTCTGGTATTTATAAACAAATATTAAACAATCAGGAGAAATAATTTACAAAGCGAAAATGTATAATTTATCATGATCACGATTTCTTTAAATAAACAAGTTGTAAAATCAGCTAGCGAAAATTTAATCAAATCAGCCATGGTTTTCAGAAACTAAAGTGAGTCTGAAATGAAAAATTGTGAAAGAATGACCTTGGATACTAATGGGCCCGCCTGGAGAGCTTTGCGTGATGACTTTGTAAAACTCTTCACCTGGGCTGCTTGCTAGAGAGATTGATCAGCGACCTGGGTCACATTGTTGCGGATTAAACGTGTTATTTACAAAAAGGACACGGCAATTCTAGATTAATCTAAAAATGAACTTCAATGTTTATTTAAACTATTATTCTTTGGCGTATAAATTATCAAAATTCCTATTTATTTATTGTAGGCTTTACAGTATTTCTCCTTGCCTGGTTTAAATTAAAAGAGCAGAATAAGAAAGTAAAACTATTTTTGGTTAAAAGTTAATTTTTTTTTTCTTGAAAATTAATCTTCTTTGTTGAAAACCTAATTTACTGTTAAAAATTGAAAACTATTTTTTTGAAAATTTATCCTTTTGGCTTGAAAATTGAACATTGTGGATCTTTTGTTCAAATTTTCCTCTTTTTTCGTTAAAAACGCTTTAAAACGTTTTGTTGAGAATTAATATTTTTTGTTTTGTTTAATTGAACCCGGCTTTAAATCTGATATTAACTATTATAAAAAGAAAATATAACCATTCCATTCTTTATCCAAAATCTATCTTTTTAGCTGAAACTTCGACTATTTAGTTGAAACTTTATTTATTCTGTTCAATAATCGCAGTTTTTGGAAAAAATTAATCTTCCTCGTCGAAAATTCATTTTTTGTTAGGAAATTAAATTATTCTGTTGAAAATTCAAGAATCGTAATAAAAAATTTTCTTCTCTAGGTAAAAATTCAAATGTTTAATTTTTTCGCTAAGCCATTAATTTTTTTGTTGAATTCAAGTGTATCTAATTCAAAAATATAATAATAGAACACAAAATAAATTCCAACTATTGTTGGTTAAAAGTCAATTCTTTTTGGTTAAAATTTTCTTTTTGAGAATCAAATTCAACGATTTTATATCAACTATTAAATTCTTCATAAAGCATTTGTTCATTGAAAAATTATCATTTTGTTGAAAATCCGATTTTTTTGTTCTTAACAATTAATCTTTTGAACCGAAAATTCAAGCATTCAATTTTTTTCAAAATTAATCTTGTTTAGTTGATAATTTAACCATTTCGTCGAAACGTCATTTATTTTGCTAAACAACCTTTGTTTTTGGTGAAAAATTAATCTGTTTCATCAAAATTTAGTTTTTTGATAGGAAATTTAATTATTCTGCTGAAATTCAACGATTTTTATAAAAATTCATCATTTATGTTTAAAAATTCAAATATTTGTTTAAAAAGCCCTGATTTTCGGGGTTGAAAATGTAACTATTTGGTAGAAAACACAAAAATTTGGTCGAAAATTAACTTTTTAGCTAAGCCTTTTTGGTTAAAAATTTAACCGTAATATTGACAATTAATTTTTGGTTCAATTAAAATTTTTTTATTATGGATCAATACAATTTTAAGAACATTTTTCCCTTTTGTTTCAATTCATATTTTTTGGTTTAAAAAATTGGTTTTCGTTTTTTATTGAAAATTTACCTTTTAAAAAAATTGTTCAGGATTTAACCATTTTTTTTTAAATCATCGTTTGTAGTGGAATTCACTTGTTTTTTATTTAAAAACAAAATATTTTTTGATTGCCATATCAACAAATACATTTTTATTCGATGATTAACTTTTTTAACAAAAGATTAAGCTACTCCATTTTTTGTTGAAAATTTATCTTTTTTAAATAAAATTTTAACTATTTGTTTGAAAAATAGTTTTTCTAGAATTATTTTTTTAACTGAAAATTTAACTTTTACATTTTTAGTTAAATCTGTCGTTTTTACTTTAAACTTGATCAGTTCCGTAGAAAATTACGCTGTTCATTTTTGTTAATTTATCAATTTATTTGAATATTAAACTATTTTTTAAAATAATATACTTTTGCTTCAAATGTTAGGAATTTAAAACATTTAAAATTAAATTTAAATTGTACTTGCTGAATAAGTTTCTTTTTTTCATTCGAAGACTTTAATTTTTATTTAAAATACAAAAAAATATTAACTTAATTTTTTCAATTCAAATCCTTCTTTCAACTTAAGTTTAATTTCACACTGAACTCTAATTGCCTTAAAAATGTGTAAATTATTTTTTAAATCTTATATTTAATTTTTTTATATTACAAATTCTAAAATGAAGATAAGCTATTTTTAAGTTAGCATCAGTAAGATCTCACTGATTCAACAACTTGACCAAATATTTTGTACATACTTCGTTCGCTCATAAATTAAATTTATTTAAATTAATTTAACAGAAAAAATGTAAAAAATTTATCTTGCACTATTCGCTCATTTCCATCGACACGAAAATTAAAAACAATTTAATTATTTTTCGGAAAAAATTAATTTACTTTACAATTTGTATTTGTATTTGGGTTAACTCATTTAAAAATTTAAGCTAGCATGTAGAAAATTTATTGTAATTAAATATGTTCGAGTTTTGATATAATAAAAGTTTCAAGCGTTTACTTCTTTTTGCTTTCTTCAAATAAAATCAATAATAGTAAATAAATAAAAAATAGCGAAGAATATGAAACTAGAGAAAAAACATGTTTGAACAGAAATTCAATTAAATCCTCGAGTATATCAGAAAGTTGTTTTAATACTGTCTTTACTATGTTGATTTAGACTAATTACAATAATTTATTCCTGCTCCTTTTTCTACGTATCGCGAAAAAAGTTAAGTAAACGTCTTGCGTAATCACGTGCTTCGATTTAATAAATAAACTCACCCATAATTTGTACTCGCTTATAAATTTAGATAATTTAAAAATACGCTTCAAATGAAAATTCTTGTCGAAAAATTTATTATATCATGAAGTTTTTATATCAAACGTATTAAAATTATTTTAATCGCCGTTTCATTATTAACAATACAAGTAAAATACGGGAAATAATTTAAATTTACTCTTGACTTTAGATTCCGAAATTTTGATTATAGTGATTAAAACAGTTTATATTTTTAGTTGTTTTCTTTTGTTTTTTTAGTTTGTTGTTAATAAATGTGGACACTCGGTAGTGCTGAAAATAATTTCACTCTTCGGAACTAATATTGACAGGTCTAGCCGTTATCTGTATTGTCGTCAACTATTTCTTATCGGGTCTCCAACAAAGTTGCTAAATGTGTGAAAGAGGGACACTCAAATAAAACTATGTAGAAATGTCTTATCGATTTATGACAACATGTGACAATTATAACGTTACTCAAGTTGTAAATATCGAATCAAATAGCCATTAAAACTGCACTTCCATCAGAAGAAATGATTCTTCGTTTCAAGGAAAATTTCTTTAAATTAAAGAAAAATATTTATTGACTTTGACTCAAACAAAATTTTCTTTGATTTCAAGAAATTTCTTCTGATTCAAACAAATTTGTTTGGTTCAATATTTTTTCTACATGTTCGCGCAAATGAGGCAATCGTAATAAGAAGACCATTTTTAAACGTGAAAAAATTATAAATTTTGTTTGAAAATTAATTTGAAGCTGGAGTCTTCAAATGGAAAAAAAATTTAGAAAATTCAAGATCAAAGAGAATCCAAAATTCACTAAAATTTAAAACTTTTTAAATTCCTAAAATTTCATGAGCATAGCATTTTCAAAAGAATTGATGAATTTTTAACCAAATATTTTAATTATTAACTAAAATGATGATTTTTTAACAAAATTGTTTAAAGCATGAATTAAGGAGATGATTTTTCAACTACAATAATTACTTTTTAACCAACAAATAAATTTTTAACAAAGTAGTTCAATTTTATTTCAACTAAAAAATATATTATTTTATACCAAAAGTAGAGGAGGGCAACAAATAAAGACAAATTTTCAACACAGTAGTCGAATCGGAAACCAAAAAAATTAACTTTCAACCAAACAGATGAATTTTTAATAAAAAATTTTCTTTTAAAAGAAATATTGGAATTTCCAACGAATGGGGTAAATTTTGAAGCAAAAAAGATTTTTGAGTCAAAAAAAAAAAAAGAAAAAACCAATTATTGAATTTTCAAGTCAAAAAGGCGAATTTTCAACAAAATAATGTCGTTTTAAACTTAAAGAGTTAAATTTTCAACCAAAAATGGAATAGTTAAATTTGCAAAAAAAAAATTAATTTTTGAAAAATAATAACACAAAATTTCAATCATTAACCAAAATAAAATCATTTTTAACCAAACAAATGAATTTTGAAAAAAAAAATTCAATTAGAGAAAGGGACAAATTTTCAATCGAATTGTTATATTATGAAGCCGAATGAATCCATTTTTAACAAAAAAGTTTCTTTTTGAACAAATATTTGAATTTCCAACGAAAGAGGTGAACTGTGAAGCAAAAAAGATTATTCAGTTAAAAAAGAAAAATAATACAACAAATTATTGCATTCTCAAACCAAAAAGATGAATTCTTCACAAAATAATGAAGTTTTAATTTTGAATAGTTAAATTTTCGACCGAAAATAGAATAGTTAAATTTGCAAAAAAAAAAATGAGAAATAAAAAATGTGATATAGTAAAATTTTCAGGTAAATAAATTCATTTTTGACAAAAAAAGGAATTTTAAACACAATATTTGAATTACCAAACAAAAAAAAATTCATTTTCAACAAAAATGTTGAATTTTCAAACCGTTACTTAAATTTGCAAAAAAAAAGTTCATTTTCAACCAAGTAGTTGAATTTTCAACTGAAATAGATCAACTTTCATTAAAAAATGGATTAAGTAAATTTGTGGTTCAAAAATTAGTTCTCTACATTAGCACAGATTATTAGCCAAAAAAAAAATTAAATTTCTACCGAAACGTTGAATTTTTAAGCAAAAAAATGTTCAGCCAAAGAAGAAAAAATTTTTCAAGCCAAATAAACGATTTTTTAAATAATAGACTAATGTTTAATCAAATAGTTGATTTTACAACTAAAATAAATACAATTTTAATCAAAAAATGGAATATTAAAATTTTCAGAAAACAAAACTAAGATTCAGCAACAAGAAATTAACAAATAAGTTTTCAACCGAACACTTGAATTTTTAAGCAAAAGAGATTTTTCAGGCAAGAAAAAATGGAAATTTTAAACAAATTATTGAATTGTGTAGACAAGAAGACAAACTAAAACAAAAAAGTCAAATTTCAACTAAAAAGGTGCAATTCAACCAAAAAGACGAAATTTCAACTTTTTTGAGCCAAAGCAAATTCTTTGGCTAAAAGAAATTGTTTTTTTATTCTACTGAAAGTTATTTTTGATGAAATTAGAAAAAAAGATGTTAAGGAAACAGTTTCTTTAATTCAAGCTAAGAATTTTGCTGGGCGTTGATTTAAATAAAATTTCTTTGAATCAAAGAAAAATATTGATTGGTTCTCAGTCAAAAAAAGTTTCTTGAAATTCTTGTCAAAAAAAAAAAAATAAAAAACGAACAAATTAACTTTCAATAAAACATTTGATTATATAACAAAAGAAGATTTCCTGAGTGTTTATTCAAATAAAATTTCTTTCAATAAAGAAAAATATTGATTTTCTTTCAGTTAAAGGTAAGTTTCTTTGATTCAAAGAAATATTTTTTTAAATTAAAGAACTTGTTTTTTGTTGCAATAAAATTTAGTCTTTAATTGCAAATAATCTCTTTCGTTTTCTACATTTTTAAGTTATTCTGGATTAATTTAAAAAAACAGATTTTAAAGAAACCGTTTCGTTAATTCAAGACAACAATCTTTGTGAGCGTTGATTTAAATAAAATTTTAAAGATTTTCCAAGTGTTGATTCAAACAAAATTTCTTTGAATTAAAGAAAAATATTAAATGGTTCTCACTCAAAAAAACGTTTATTTGATTTAAAGAAATTTTATGGTTCACAAGATCAGTTTCTTTAATTCAGGACAAATAATTAAAAAATGGAATCAAAAATGAAATTGATAACATTTTTGTTGGAACAATAATTTTAAAAAAAAATAATAACAAATTAACTTTCAACAAAATAGTTGAATTTTAAATCAAAGATAAATTTTGATTGGCTCTCAATCAAAGAAAAGTTTCTTTATCCAAAAAAATATCTTTTTATTCAAAAAACTGAATTTTTATTCCAATAAAAATTAGTCTTTAATTACAAACAATTTCCTTCACTTTCTTCATTTTTAAGTTATTTTTGATGACATTAAAAAAAATAGGTTAAAGAAACAGTTTCTTTAATTCAAGGCAATTAATTTGAAAATTTAACCAAACATGGAACGGATAAAATTTTGTTGGAAACAAGTAATTTTCATTTTAAAAAAAGAAATAATAATAACAACAAATGAACAAATTAACTTTCAACAAAACAGTTGAATTTTTAACCAAAGAAGATTTTTCGAGTTTTGATTCAAACAAAATTTCTTTAAATAAAAGAAACATATTGATTGTCTTTCAGTCAAAGAAAAGTTTCTTTAATTAAAAGAAAAATATCTTTTATTCAAAGAACTGGTTTTTTCTTCCAATGAAAATTAGTCTTTAATTACAAATAATTTCCTTCACTTTTAAATTATTGTTAATTATATAAAAAATTGTATAATAAATAATGTTTCTTCAACAAAGAATAATATTTTTTATAGCATAGACAATGTAAAATGTAACCGTATCGGGTCGGAGAGCAATGGAATATGAAGTAATAGAATTCGGGTCGAGCGATAATAACCATCTACCACTTTCACTTTACGCTAACGCCACTCGAAAATCCAACACGTTTCAGTGAAATGAAATGTTTTCATGAATTTCGTAATTTCTCAACTAGAGACCTAAACACTTTCCAACTAGTTTACGGTTACGGAAATTATCATTGTCTCCATTATGAAGCAAGTGTTTAATCCATAATTATATATTATTATTTACGTTTAAAATTAAATTCAGACTAAAATTATTGTAAGAAAAATATTATTTTTATTATTTATTAATGTAACATTTTCCGCGAATAAAAAGTTTCTTTTATAATTATATTTTCGAAATATATAATTACGTAATTAAAAATTAAGCGCTAAACATACTTAATTAGTCATTTCACAACAATTTCAACAATTTTCCACAATTTTCAAACACAAATATCAATTTTCAACTAATATGACGAACCGCCTAACAAAATAATTTTATTAGCAATATAGTTTACCTTTTAACCAAGTAGTTAAATTTTTAATTTTTCACGTTTTTTAAAAATATTTTTATTTTAAACAAAAAACAATTCACCTGAACCAAGAAAAACGAATCTTAAAAAAAAATAGAGCAATTTTTTATTGAATAGTTGGATAGTAAACCAAGAAATGAATTTTTAAGATGAAAGTTTACTTCAACCCAAAATGTCGATTTTTCAACAAAACAATGAAATTTTCTAACAAAAACGTGAAACTTTAAAAAAATGAAGTTTAAGAAAATAATTTAACTTTGAGACAAATAGGTAAATTACCAACAACAAGATGACTTGTCGATAGCAAATGTAATAGTTTATATTTTAACAAAAAATATTTTTATTTAAAAAGTAACGTAGTTGAACTCAAAAAACGAAATACGAATTTTCGACCAGCCAATTTCTTAACTAAATACTTGTATTTTGAAAAAAAAAGGGTTGATCAGGAAACAAGAAAAGTATCCATCAATTGTTGAGCTTACGAGCAAAAAAAATAATAAAAATTTTAATTTTCATGACATGTGATTTCTTTTTCTACCAAATAGTTGAATTTTTTACCAAACAGATGAATTTTTCAACAGAAAGTGAAATTTTATTCCAAATAGTTGAATGTTTTACCAGAAAGTTGAAGTTTTAAACAAATAGTTAAATAATCTACGAAACAGTTAATTTTTTTAACAAATGGTTCCATTTTTAACGAAGTAGTTGAATTTCTAAACAAATAGTTGAATTTTATAGCAAACAGATGAATTTTTAAACAAACAGTGAAATTTTGTACGAAATAGTTCAATCTTCTAACAAAAAGTTGAATTTTCAAACAAAAAGTTGAATGCTCTACCAAACAGACAAATTTTTAAACAAATAGTTTCATTTTCAACCAAATATTTCATTTTTTAAAATAAATAGTTGAATTTTCTAGCAAACAGAGAAACTTTTAAACAAATAGGGAAATGTTATGCCAAATTATTGAATTTTCTACCAAAGAGTTAAAATTTTTAAACAAATAGTTAAATTTTCAACCAAAATTGTCGAATTTGAAACAAATAGTTGAATATTCTACCAAACAGTTAAACTTTTAAAGAAATAGTTGCATTTTTTAACGAAATAGTTGACTTTTTAAACAAATAGTTGGATTTTCTACCAAAAAGGTGAATTTTTAAACAAAGAGTTGAATTGTCTACTAAATAGATGAAATTTTGTACGAAATAGTTGAATGTTCTACCAAATATTTAATTTTTTAACCAAATAGTTGAATTTTCTACTGAACAGTTAAATCTTCAACCAAATGGTTGAATTTTATATTAAACAGTTAAATTTTTTACTAAATAGTTGAATTTTCAACCAAATAAATTAATTTGCCATCAAATAGTTGAAAAGTCCACCAAATAGATCGATTTTTAAACAAAAAGTTGAATTTGTAAACAAATAATTGGATTTTCAACTAAATACTTAAATTTTCTACCACACAATTCAGTTTTTTTTATTAAATAATTGACTTTTCTACCAAACAAATCAATTTGCAAACCGAAAGAACATTTTTTTACAAAACAGTAAAAACTTTAAGACAAAAGGACTAATAGCTGTATTACTAACCAAATATTTAGGATGATTTTCTACAAAAGAAAATATGGGTTTCAACCTGAAAATAGGAAATTCTGACCTGACATTAAATTTTCAGCCAAATAGTTGCATTTTCAACGAAACGGATGAAACGGATGAATCAACTTGCAACCAACAATGTTTGGGTTCTTTTAACTTATTAGGTTCCATCAATTTATTTCGAATTTAGTTAGAAAAACGAAAAAAACAGTGGAAAAGATTATAAATCCTGCAATAAACAAATAAAAATGTTGATAATTCATAGACTAAAAAATGTTGAGAATTGTGCTTAGAAAAAAAAAAATTCCCTTTTTAATTTGGATTACACAAAGCATGTCGGACTACGCAACAATTTAAGGCCCTGGAGTTTCTAGGTGCCTGTGGAGTTGTAGACTTTAAGACTTTAAGTTTAGTCTGTAGACTTGATCGTTTTATCACACCTAGTAGTAGCGCTTGTTATGCTTGTCTCGCCACGTGCACTAACACAGTCACGTTACGTCAGTGAGGCGAAGTGAGTTTCTGTCTGTGGCCCCTCTCGAGTCTTGGGCCTTACAGGCGTGCGCGGGGTCCGGACGAATATAAACGCGATATAGATGAAAATGAAAGTGAAAGGAAAGGAAGGGAAGGTAGAAAGGGTTCGCGCACTCGCTTCACTCGCGTCGCCCCCTCTCTCGCTTCACCCCTTCTCACTCGTTCCGTTCAGGCCCTCGCTTCGCCCCCTCTCTCTTGCTTCTGAGGTCCCGAGAACTGAACTGGGACCAACAGGCCCACGTTTTACAATCGCCACGAGACACATCGAAGAAATGAGAAACCGGGACCGGGTTATTCTACTCAATTCTACTTTTCTCGTACCTAAGTCGATTCACAACGGCGCCCACTGGTGCAAAGGGTACTTGCGGTATTACTATATTTCATGGAAATATTACACTTTCAAAATATCAAGGTGAAAGTACGATTCGTTTGGGACTATATTTCATAATGTATGCTGTATACTGTATAGCATAAGGTTCACATTTTAATGCCTCTGGTATTTAATAACAAACGTGTGTCTGTTTAGCAATCGCATAATTTATAGAGGGAAAATAATGCTGTTCTACCTACTAGAAAAGAAATGTGATATTTATTATTTTATAACCTTTGAAATTATCAGGGTGACCGAAGAACTTCATTTTCAAAATTCCCGGACTTTTTTTTCATTTTTCTCGTGGCAATTTTTCATTTTCGCTTACCGTTATTCTAAAAATACCAGTCATCTTATGCTTGTAATTTTTTTAACACTGAATCTTTTATCAACAAAATAAAATAATCTCAGAAAACAATTTTAAATTTAAAAAATTTATTTCATCCAAAAATGATGACTTTTCTACCATTAAAGATGAACTTCCAATTCAAAAGAAAAAATTGTTAAGTAAACAGTTGAATTTTCGGTGAAAAATGGTGAATTTTTACTAAAACACTGAAATTTTTCAGAAATTAATTAAATTCCGAACAAAATGTTAGAATTCTTAACCAAACAGCTACATTTTAAACTACACAAATAAACTTTCAACCTGGAAAATTAATTTTCTAATAAGAAGAAAATTTTCAACCAAAGAGATGAATTTTTAACAAAAATGCAAATTTTTTAACGAATTAGTGCAATTTTTAAATAGTTCAAATTTTAGCCGAATAGCTAAAATTTGAAATAACAACGATGCATTTTCAATCAAGAAAGATAAATTCTTAGCCAAAAATAAAATACTTTCATGTTCATTTAGGAAAATTAATTTTATACAAAAAATATAAATTTTCAACAAAACAAGGCAAAGTTTCAACCAAATGTAAAAAATTTTAATTTCCTGGGAGAAAAAACATTATTTTTCAACAAAATAGTCATTCATTAAACTAAAGATATGAATTTTCAACAAAATAGTAGATTTTTTAACCAAATGGCTGACATTCAAATCACACAAATGAACTTTTATCCAGGAAAATTAATTTTCTAACAAAAGAACAATTTTCAACCAAAGAGATGAATTTTCAACAAAAATGTAACATTTTTAACGAAACAGTGCAATTTTTAACAATATCATGCATTTAAAAAAAATCATGCCATTTGCAACAAAATAATAGAACTTCCATTTGAATAGTTGAATTTTTAGCCAAATAGCTCAATTTTAAACTACAGAGATAAATTTTAAAACATAAAAGATAAGTTCTCAATAAAAATAAAATAGTTTCATTTCCAACCAAAAAAATTAATTTTATACCAAAAATGTAAATTTCAAAGAACTTAGATTAATTTTTAACAAAACAAAATAAATTTTTAAAAAAGTAAAAAGTTCAATTTCCTGAACGAAAAAAACATTAGATAAATTTTCAACTGAAATGAACAATTTTAATTCAATTTTTTAAATTTATTATTATTTTTTTAATTAAATCTTTATTTGAATAGTTTAACTTTTAGCCGAACAGCTACAGTTTTAATCTAAAAATATCAATTTTCAGACAAGAAAAATAAGTTCTCGACGAAAAATAAAATAGTTTCATTGTCAACCAAAAAGATTAATTTTATACAAAAATATTAATTTTCAATAAAACAAGGTAAATTTTCAACCAAAACTAAAAAAGTTAGGTTTTCTGGAAGAAAAAAAATGGGGTTTCAACAAAATATTTAATCATTAAATTGTAGAGATGAATTTATAACTAAAATAATGGATTTTTAACAAAATAATGTAATTTTTTAACGAAATAATTAAATTCATAATAAAAAGTTAAATCTTTAACTAAATTTTAGAATTTTTAACCTACGTAGACGTATCTTAAACAAAAAATAAAACAGTGAAATTTTCGATCAAGAAAATGAAAAAACTATAGTTTCAATTAAAAAAATGAATTTTCACAATAAAAAATTTTTTTAACGAAAGAGGTGTAATCTTTAACAAAAAGTTAATTTCCTGCTAAAATAGTTACATTTTTCGTCCAAAAAGACGAAGTTTCAACAAAACAGTTGAATTTTTCTACCAAACAGGATAACTTTCTAACATAATTGTTTAAATTTTAACCAAATAATAAAATTTATAACTATAAAGATCATTTTAAAGGGGCAGCAACTGCAAAACAAAAAACTTAAATACAAGGAAAATAAGTGATTTTTACTGATTATTTAACATTCAGTTTAATCTTTTTTATTTTTTAAGTCCACAATTTTGTTTAGAAATTCAACTATTTTGTTAAAAAATTGATTTTTTGATGGATTCAACAGGTTTTTATTTTTAATTAAGATCCCTTTGCATTAAATATCAACTAGTACATTTTTTGTTCACAAATCATCTTTTCTGTTTAAAAATTTAACTATATATTTGGTCCCAAATGGAACTCTGTTGTTAAAAATTAATTTTTTTATTGAAGATTCTCATTGCACTTAAAAATTCAGCACTTTGGTTGAAATTTTCACATTTTAAATCATTTAAAATACTACGATAAGAAATTCCAGTGAAGATAAATATTAAACTATATATTCACTGTATTTATGTAAGGAAATTTTTACATCTTAAATCAATTAAACAATTTAGTAAAAACAGAGCCAAACGGTATAACTAATTGCAAAAGCATTCTATTTTTTTAAACCAGACATGTATTAAGTAACTAAATATCTGAGATGTATTTATGTACAATTTGTATAAATTAAAAAAAAAATCAAAGAAAAGGAGACAAAGAAATTATTTCTTTGATCACGAGTTTGTTGCCTTGAAACAACATTCAATAAAATTAGGTAAATTCCCTCAGCGAATAAAATCATAAATAATCCTATTCCTGATTTATGTATCCCTACCGACAAAATCTTCTAAACATGTTTTTTATTTGCTAAGTTAAATCAAGACAAAGCCACAGAAGCGTTTATTCAAAATAATGAATTCAACGAGTGAGTCACGTTTACCCCGAAAGGGAAATGGTTTAATGGTATAATAATAATAATGAATTCCACGCGGAATACCTGTTGATAAGTGTTACCAACCAAGCGAACGAGTCGCCTCGAGTAGACCGGGAATCGATATCTCGCAATCGCGTCAAGAGAGAACACAACAAGAATTTAAAAAAAAGGAAGACGAAGAGGAAGAGCTTCCTCTCTGACTGTGCGAATTGCACGCGTGGATTAACACGACCCAAGATAAGGCGCCAAGGTGGAAAGGGAGGGAGAGAGTGCGAAAAAGGGGCCTGAAGAGGAGGGGGCGAGAGAGAGAGAGAGAGTGGGGAGGAGGCGGAGCTAGAGGAGGGCCCGGTGGGTCTGTTGGGCCCGAGGCTGGCAGGAGATTATGTGGGAAAAAAAGAAGCTAATCAAAAGCGGAAGTGCGCTTCGGCGAATCCCAAGGCCTTGAGAAGCACACTCGGCCGCAGCTTTTAGCTCTTTAATTGCCAACTTCATTTGCTCAGGCCGCCGACGGGACGCGACAGAGGCCCTTTCACCCTTCCACTCTGAAAATTTCGTTGGGACCTTAAGAGGATTTAATTTCCGAGATGGAGATTGTAAGCTTTTCATTTCTTGTCTCTCGTGCATTTCTCTTGAACAAACTTATCTATACAATGCCCGTAGGTTTATGCGGATTCTTAGTTCAGAAATACTACTTTCGAAATTTAAACTTTCTCTAAGGAAAACAGAATTGCAATTTTTAAAATTAAATTCGGGATTAATCAGAATTTTTAATTAATTATTATATTCAGTTTTCTTGTCAAACGAAATTTAATTTTTTAGCTAAGAAATGTTTTGTTTGGAAATTTGCGTATGAAATTAGTTAAAAATTTATAATTGCAATACTTAATTTTTAATTAATTTCCTTGTTAAAATACTATTAATCCTATGGCGCTTTAAATTTCATTTTTAAAGTGTTTCCAAAGGAATTTCCGTGAATCTCATTAATCTGGAAATTGGTTGTACGTAATATTTTTAAACAACATAAAAAAATGTCTTTAATTTTTCACAATTTTTGATCTAAATAATATTATCCTAATTTTTTTTTATGCTTAGTATAATTAATATTATCAAAAGATTTTCTTAAGAACTTAATAGTAATTAATTTTCAAGAAATTCTCAAATCGATTTATTATTTTTTATTTAAATTTAATTTTTGTTATTTAAAGTTTTTAACTAAAAGGAATGACCTTTTATAAAAATTATTGAATTTTAAAAACAATAATTACACCTTCAACCACAAAAGATCAATTCTCAATCAAAAATATTTTAAAAAGCTCATTTTTAACCAAAAAGTTAAATTTTCTACCAAGTAGTTAAAAGTAATTAAAAATAGCAACTGTTGAGCTGAAAATTATACAATTGGATAGAAAATTTGTCTTTTTGGTTAGAAAATTCTGATTCTGTATTCTTTTTTAGAAAAAATATTTTTTGATTGAAGATTCGACTATTCTTGTTGTTGAAAATTCGTCTTTTTAATTGTTATGATCATTTGTATTTATATTAGCTATTATATTTTTCGTTGAAACTTCATTTGGTTAAAAATTCATTTTTAATTCACTTTTTGTTCAAAAATAGTTCAAATTTCATAATTTTTGTTAAATATATAACTATTTTGTTGAAAATTTACCATTTTGGTAGAAAATTAACATTTTTTGTTAAATATACATCTAGCTGAAAATTCAACCATTTGTTGGAAATTAAATTTTTGATAGAAAATTAGTCTTTTTGGATTGAAAATTCAACAATTTAGTTTAAATTTTTTTCTTTCTTGACTAAAAAAACCATTTTTCATGAAAATATCAACTATTTTGTTGAAATTTTATTGTTTCCTATTTTTTGTTTACAAAATTTGTCACTTTTGGTAGAGTGTTGGTTGAAAATTCATCTTTGTGGTTAAAAATTCAACTATTTAGCTGAAAATTTATTCCCTTGGTAGTGGATTAAATTTTTTAGCTGCACATTCAACTTGCCATTTTTGGTTCCAAATTGGGTAAAAGTAAAATTACTTTGCTCAAAATTATTTTTTTTCATTAGAATCATAATTTTAGTTGAAAATTAATTTCTTCGTGAAAAATGTAATTATTTAATTATAAACAATTTTTTGTTTATATAATATTGATCTTCATCCCAGAAAATTTATCTATTTAATAAGAAATTTAACTAGTTGTTTCAAAATGAACTTTTTTGTTACAAATTTATATTTTCAAGTTGAAAATGCAACTTTTTCGTAGAAAGTTAGTATTTTTTGTTTGTAAAAAATTAAACTGTTTTGTTAAAATTTTAATGATTCTAAAATTCATCTCTTTTGGTAGAGATTCTATCTTTTGTTAGTTAAGAATTTAACTATTTGTTTTGAATTTCTCATTTTTCGATGAATTTTTTAGTTTTTTTTTTATTTACTATTAAAACATTTTTTGCTTTAAATATCAAATAATATACGTTATTTTAGAATTCGTCTTTGGGAAGAAAATCTAATTATTTTGTAGAAAATTCGTTTTTGCTTTGATGGAAAATTATTCTTCTTATTTGAAAAAAAAACAATTTTTTAGTACAAAATTGATTCCTTTGGTTGCAAATTTAACTATTTCTTTGAAAACTATTTTTTTCTATAGAGAAATTAATCTTAGTTGTAGAAAATTCATCTCTTTCGTTAAAATTGTAACCATTTAAAAATTAACTTATTTGTTGACAATTCATATTTTCGGGTTGAAAGTGGAATTCTTTTCTAAAAAGTGTATTTCAAAGGATTAATAATTGAAAATTCAACTACTTTATTTTAAAAAATTTTTATATTAACTAATACATTTTTTATTGAGATCTAATATTTTTTATTTAAAAATTCATCTCTTTGGACAACGATCAAAATATTTTCCAGAAGATTCACCATTTTTGGTAGAAAATAATTCTTCTAAGTTTAAAATTCATCTTTTTTGTTGAAAATGCAATATTTTTACCTGTAAAGTTATAAATTTACAGCTTTTAAAATTATATTTATAATAAAGTACCAACTTAATTAATTTTAAGCCAGATTAATTTTAAATAGAAGAATTGATCTATTTCCTTGAAAAATCCCCCTTTTCCAATTTTTTCTTTGTTTCATCTTGTAAGTTGCGGTGGGGGGGGGGGGAATGAGGCAAAATGTGAGTAGTCCGAAATTCGAAAAATTGTAGGCCCTTTTGAATTTGCCCAACCCAAAAACTATCCAAGTCCCATTGTCTTAAATTTGAATTATTTGAACCTGCGCAATGCTGCAAAATTGACTCATTAAATGAGACATGGTTCAGAAGAATTTTATGAATTGTAAAAGATAATTTTTTCCTCGAATATGGCTCCAGGACGCAGAAATCCCATTAGTAAGCCTCCAACGAGGAGGGAATTGTAATCGAGGTGCAATGAACAACAGGTAGTCGGCAGTGAACCAAACCTGCACAGTAGTAGTATACCTGCGTAGTAGTATACCTGCGTAGTAGTATACCCGTTTAGTAGTATACCTGTATATAGTAGTATAGCCGTTACGCACTGGGCGTTAGGTGAAAGGTGAAAGGGTTTAAAGAGAATTTCGATTTTCGAAACAAAATCTAAACTCGAATGCCGAAATTTGAAAAAGGGGGAGAAAACAAGTCTAGACCAATGGTCGCTAGTCTAGACTTTGTTATTGCAAATACAGTATAACTACACTTTATTAGGTAAGCACTAAACTTCTTTACGGGAGGCAGGTGTAAAATTATTACATTTATGTTTAGGCTAAAAAAGAAACTAAATTAAATTAATTTTTTATTTATTTTGTCACACTTATTTTTGTATATAAATTTTCGAATCTTTTAAGCGATGTACTAAAGTTCTTTCAAATTTAGAAATGAGCATTGTTAAACATGATTTGTAAAATCATGGGAAGTATTCCCATTGTTAATTGCAACTAATTTTATCAGATAATTAAAGATGAACTTTAGAAAATAATGCTTTAGGTTAAAATTGTTTATTTAACAATACTTATTAAGAGTTTTATGTTTTTGCTTTCTCTTTAGGTCTCATAAAATTTAAAGGGTTTTAAGGGGGTTTAAGGATTTAAAGATATTTTTAAAAAGTCACTGGATTTTAAAATATGGACTAAGATTTTGAAAAAATTAGAAAAACTTCATTAGATTTTAACGGATTTGAAGAAATTTCGATGATACAACGGAATTTCAAAGGACTTCCGAATATTATCAAGTATTTTCAGGAAAATCGAAGACTTTTAATGGGGTCTAAAAGATTTGAATCATTTTTTATGCTTCACGGATTAAAATTTTTTTAAATTGATTTTCAAGGGATTTCAAATATTTTAAGATATCTTATATTTTAAGAAAATCTCAAAAATTGGAACGGATTTATAACTGATTAAACTGATTTGTTGAAAATGGATCTTTTTTGTTTATATTTCCAGTTCCAGATTTAAAATTTAAATATTGTTTGGTTCAAGTATCAACTATTAGATTTTTCTTTAAAAATTTTTATTGGAAATTTAAAATTAACTGGAAATTTAACTCTTACCTTTTTAATAGAGATATTCTCGTTTTTAGATGATACTTAAACCATTTGTTTGTAAATTAATGCATTTTTCAAAAATCATTTTTTAAGCATAGAAAACCAATAATCCGCTAGCTTGAAAATTTATCATTTTAGTTAATAATTTATGTGTTTCATAGAAAATTATATCTTTTTGTTTGATGCAGAAAATATATTCTTTTGGTTTAAAATGCAAATGCTTGGTTGAAAATAAATTCTTTTGTTGAAATATCTCAAATATTACATTTTTTTGTACAAAATTCGTCTTTTTATTTTGAAAATTCAAATATTTTGTTAGAAAATTCAACTAGTATGTAGAAAATTCGTTTTTGGTTTTGTCCATAATTACTTTTTCCAACTTAAAATTGAACAATATTGTTGAATCTTGAAAGTTAAACTATTAGTTTAAAACAAAAATTTTTTTAGAAAACTCGTCTAGTTGACAGAAAAATAAAAAACTGTAGTAGAAAATTCAAGTATTTGTTAGAAAATTCCACTGTTTTGTAGAATTTTTTTTTTATTTACGATTACTTATTTTTGTACTCAAAATTTAGTTATTGCATTTTTAGCAAAAGGTTTATCTTTTTTTAGTTCAAAAATTCAACTATTTGGTTGAAAATTCGAAATTTTTTGTAGTCATAATTTTCATACTCGAAAATTTAACTATTAGGTTAAAAATTCAACTGTTTTTTTTATTTAAAATAATACCATTTTTTTGCTCAAATCTTACAAATTAAATTTTTCGTTAAAAATTTAACTACTTAATAGAAAATTCGTACTTTTTTTGTTAAAAATAATTTTTTTAACTGAAAGTTTAACAATTTGGTTTAACGTAAAACTAATTTATTGTAAATTTACTTTTTTTTTATTGAAAACTCATATTTTAGGGTCGTGATTCAACTTTTTTGTCGAAAACTCGTGTTGTTGAAAATTAAAATTTTAGTAGAAAATTCAATTATTATTAAAAAATGTAACTGTTTTGTAGAAAATTCGTATTTTTTAAATGAAAATAATTTTAATGTACTAGAAAGTTAGCTATTATATTTTTGGTTAAAAATTTATCTTTTTTAGTTAAAAAATAAAAATTCAACTATTTGGTTTAAATTCGTTATTTTCGAAAGATAATTCATCTTTTCGGTAGAGTTATAATTTTTTTGCTGGATGATTTAACTATTCGTATGAAGATTAAAATATTTTAAGTCAAAATATTAATAATTACATTTTTCTTTGAAAATTTTTCTTTTTAGATTAAAAATTCAACTACTTTGTAGAAAATTCGTTTTTTTTTCATCTTTAAATTCATTTTTTTAACCATAAATTTAATAAATTAGTTTAAAAGTAACTTTTTTTAAATATTCATAGTTTGTAATTAAAAATTCAATTTTTATTAGAAAACTCGTCTTGTTAACAGGAAAATTCACCATTTTAGTAGAAAATTTAACTATTTGATGATGATCCTGGATCCTGATATTTGGTGGAAAATTTCACTCTTTCGTAGAAAATTCGGTTTTTGTTGTTGAAAATTAATTTTTTTGTAATAACAATTTAACTATTGCAGTTTCTGTTTTTAAAAAATTATTCTTTAGTTTATAAATTCAAGTATTTGGTTGAAACTTTTTGGTGGTAAATTCAAGTGTTTTGTAGAATTAATATTTTTTTGTTGAAAATTCGCCTTTTTTAGTCGAGAATTAAAATTCTTGGTAGAATATTTTATTATTCGGTTAAAAAATTATTTATTTGGTTGCACATCCATCTTTTTCGGGCAAAAATAAAAAAGGAAAAGAAATTTTTGTTCATCTGTTTTATTTTTGTCAAAAAAAGAAAAAAACATTTTGGTCTTTCTTTTAGGGAAATTTTTTTATCTTTTTTTTTTTAATTTTCAAAAGCAACATTTTATGGTGGTTGTCAAAATTTGGTCGTTGGATTTTCGCTTTTATTTTCAGAAATTCTTATTTAGATATAATTTTGTTGACATTAATTTGATTATTGGACTTTAAATAGGATTTTAAATTTGATTTTAATCTCATTTAAATTTCTTTAATTGTAATCTTTTTTCTACGTCTATACTATACTCTGTATCTAGAAGAAATTTTTCAATCTTAATTATTCAACGGCCATATTGTAGAGTATGAAAATTTAGAATCCTATCATTGTTTGACAATTGTATTCATTTTAATCTTATATCGTCAACTTACTTTGTATTTGTAATTTTTATCTGCTTTATTGAGTTAACTGAAGAGATTTCATACGTGATTGAATTAAGATGTTGAATATATAAATCTCTTATCTCATTCTATGCTTCATTAATTTGTCCATAAATTTCGCACACACTGAGACCAGCGGAATTTTTTAAGTTTATTACACAATCTGTTTGTATAGTTTATATTTAAACTAAAATTAAATTACTCATTTCACAGAATTTTTAATTTAGGCACTCAGAAAACGATTTGGTTGAGACACCAAAATTTTTATTGGATCCACCATTTAATATGGTAGCGTTACATGGCCAACTAAATATTTTTATAAACCAAATTTAATTTTTGTAACCAAAGTTTTTAGTGGACGTAGACAAAAAAACAATTTTTAATAAGAAATGTTATAGCTTTTAAAAAATTTGGTTGAAAACACATTAAATGATATAAAAATGTCCAAGATAAAATAAAATTTTTTAAGTAAACAATTTCAATGTTTGAAATCGTTTTCATAATGAAGAATATTTTCTAGTAGAAAATCGAGTAGAAAATTAATCTTTGTAGTTCAACTACTTGATGAAAAAATCATCTTTTTTTTCGAATTTAATTTTCTTTGCTTTTTTTTGAGAATTTTTTTTATTGAAACTGAAAATTTATATATCTTAGTAAAAATTTAGAAAAATTAAAAATTAAGTGAAAATTAATATTTCCGGTAGAAAATTCCATCCTTTTGATTGAAAATTAATCCATTTTTGGTGAGAAATCAACTATTTTATTAAATTCATTTTTCCTTTTCAAATTAAAATTTATTATGGTTGAAATATCTATTATATGATTTGTTGAAAATCCATCTTTTCGGTTTGAAAATTCAACTACTTGCTAAAAAATTCAATTATTTGAGAAAATAAAATTTTTTGATGAAAATTCAATTGTTTTTTTACAAATCTCGTCTTTTTGGCTTCCAAATTCAACGATTTAGTCAAAAAGGAATCTTATCAGTGAACAAATTATCTTTTTGGTAGAAAATTGAACTGTTTGAAAATTTATCTTTTTTTTTAAATCACCTCGTTGTTGGAATTTCAATTATTTTGTTCAAGCTTCGTTTCGTAAAATATTTCTTTTCATGGGATTTTACTGATTGAAAATTATTTTTTTTTTAAATTAGTCTTTTAGTAGAAATTTAATGTCTTAAATTGAAAATTTATCTTTGTAGGATAAAAATTCAGTTATTTGGCTTAAAATACAACTATTGTGTTTAAAATTTAATCGTTTTGTCAGAAATTCAACTATTTTTCTTTGGACACAATTTGATTGAAAGTTCAAGTATATTGATAAAAATTTGTCTCTTTTATTTGAAAAGAGAAAAAAAGACCTTTAAACAAAACAGATGAATTTTCAACCAAATATTTAAATTTTCAACGAAAAATATACATTTTTAACCAAAAAGTTACATTTTTTAACTGGAAAAAATCGACTTTTTACCAAAAATTAAATAGTTAAATTTTTATTTAAAAAAATTAATTTTCAATAAAAAATAAACAAATTTTTCACATGATATTCAACTGAAGAATTTAAACAACGGATGTGATGCTGATCAAAATTTAATTTAATTAATTTTTAGTTTATATTGTTTGTTTCTAAACGTTTTGAACTAAATAGCAAAATTTTTAAACAAAAAAAAAGACGATTTTCAACAAAAAAGGGCAAAAGTAAAATTTTTATTGAGGATTTTATTACTGAGTTGTTTTTGTAACTTAAAAAATCGTTTGGCCTAAAAAATGTAATAGTTAATTTTTCAAAAAAAAAGAAGAATAAATAAGAAGAATAAAAAAGAATAAAAAGAAGAATAAAATCAAGAATCTTCAACCAGAAACCAAAACTTTTAGCTTGAAACTAAGTATTTGAATTTTCAACTAAAAAATATACGTTTTCAAAAGTGAAATAATTAAGTTATCAGTTATCAAAAATTAATTTTTAACAACAAAAATGATTGTCAACAATATAATTCAATTTTCTATCAAAATAGTCGAATTTTTAAGCCAAAAAGACGAATTTTCATTAGAACAGTTAAATTTTCGACCAAGAAGTACAGCTTTTTACAAAATTATGAAAAATTTTAAAATAAATTTAATTTTGAACCAAATAATAAAAAATTTAATCAAACAAAAACAATTATCGTATTTTCTTATTCGAGAAAGACTGTAAAACCGGCGATGAATAAACAGGAATTTTGATAATTTACAGCCTAAAGCATATTATTTTAAATAAACAATTAGGATAAATTTCATACTTAAAATATTTTAGGATAATATTTAAACCCTATTTTTTTAAATTTTGACACTATTTATTTGTGAAATATTTTCGATCTCTAAAGTAAGTGCGCGGCCTGAAAACTATAATTAAGAATAGTAAATAATCTTTTTAGAAAATTTTGGATAATTAATAATTGCATTTTCACTTAAATTATATTAAATTCAGTTATTGCTAGTAACAGTTGTGATTATTAAATTAATAATTCATTGAATTCCGTTCCTGAATCATTGTTTACGGATGTCTTGAATTCTAAGGTCGTCTAGCCTCTCTACAGATATTTTTGCATTTACATACACTGATAATCAATAATGTTAATTCTACTAAACGTACTTTGGATTGAAGATATATTGATCATCGACATCGCATCGATCATACAAAATTGATTTTCATGTTCTTCCAAACACCAGAAGCTTATCAGTTTCAACTGATTTCTTTTCAAACAATTTAAGTTTAACATTTAGGAAAATCTTTATAAAAAAAATTTTTTTTAATAAAAATTTATAGAAAATTTTTTTTATAAAAAAATTGTTTCTATGAATTTTCTATCAAAAAGACGAATTTTAAACTAAATATTTAATTCTTCAACCAAAAATGTAAATCTTTAAGAAATAAAAATTAATTTTTAACAAATTAGTTCAAATTTTAATCAATCAGTTGAATTTTCCACACAAAAAAAAAGAATTTTTAATCAAAAAAGTGATTTTTCCGGAAGAAGATTGATTTTCTAACGAATAATTGAATTTTTAATTTCCAAACGATTAAGTTTTATTCAAAAATGGAATTGTTACATTTTTAAACGAATATTTCAATTATGAACCAGAGAAGTGAATAATAAAGAAATAAAAATTTGGGTTTAATAAATTAGCTCAACTTTCAGACAAACAAAATATTTTTAACCAGAGTTGGAATTTCAAACAAAAACATGAATTTTTTTCCGAGAGAGATTAACTTTCTATTTTAAAAAATCAATAAAATAGACATATTTGTAAATAAATAGTTAGATTTTCAAATAAAATGATGAATCTGCTACAAAAAAAAATCAACAAACTAGTTGAATTTCCAACCAAAAGAGATGAATTTTTAAACAAATAGTTCAATTTTCAACTTGTAAAAGATCAATTTTTATTCAAACACAGAATTGTTAAAATATTTTTAAAAAAATCAAATTTTGGCCAAAAGGAAACAAATTTCAAGTAATATGTAAATTTCCAACCAGAGGTACATCTTAAACAAACAAAAATTCAGTGTTAACAAATTAATTCAACTTTTTATCAAGCAGTTGAATTTTCAAAAACATAAAAATAAATTCGTAACTAAATAGTTTAATTTTTAAAGAAAAATATTAATTTTTTACGAAGAATATTTATTTTCTACAAAAAAATACAATGTTTCAATAAAATAGATGCATTTTCAAAAGAATAATGAAATTTTCAAATAAAAGAAGATGATTTTTTAACAAATTAACGAATTTAATACCAAATTATTAAGTTTTCAACTAAAATTATTAATCTTCAACCACAAGAAATGAGTTTTCAAACAAAATAGCCGGATTTTTAAATAAATAGTTGTTAACTTTCCATAAAAAGATATATTTTTAAACAAAAAGGTATATCTTCTGAAAATAATAATAATTTTTCAACAAGTTAGTTTCATTTTTAATCAAATAATTGAATTTTCAACAAAAAAATTAATTTTTTACCGAATAATTGAATTTTCTACAAAGAAATTAATTTTTTGTGAAAAATATTAATTTTCTACCAGAAGGGACATTTTTTCATAAAACACATAAATGTTTAAACAAATAGTTATATTTTTAACTAAAAAAAATGAATTTTCTAGTAAATAGACAAATTTTCCAACAACAAAATTAATTTTTAGCAAGAAGATAAATTTAATAGAAAAAAAATTTATTTTCGATAAGTTACATGGATTTCCAACTGAAAAGAGTATAATTAAATTTGCAGATAAAAAATTTATTTTCAAGTAAAAGAAAACGTAATACATTTTTCACAAAATAGTTCAATTGTAAGCCAAATAATTAAATGTTAAACAACAAAAGACTAGTTTTTAATCAAATCCTTAAAGTTTCAACAAAACAGTTGGAACCAGATGCAAATTCAAAATTTTTAGTTAAAATAAAAAAACATTTTCACTTCTTGAATTTTGAACCAAAATTTCAGTCATTTTTCACCTATTCGAATTTCGAAAGGAAAAATAATGCAAAGCTTGCGATAAATAAACAGGAATTTTTATCACTTACAGACTAAAAAATAATAGTTTGAAAAAACAGAAAACGTTGATCATTAAATAAAAAAATAGAAAAAAATAAATTAAATCTACTGCGTACATTTGATTTCGGATTAGACACTTTTAAATCTGCACTACAAAAAGTGTGTGTTAACACACGATAAGTAATGCTAAAAAAATTTCAACGAAATTTATTAAATCACAGAAAATTAAACTAGTTGGTGAAAAATTCAACTTTTGGGTTAAAAATTTAACTTTTTTGGTAGAAAATTATATTATGAGATTAAAAGTTCTTCTTTTTGGATTAAAATTTCATTTTTTAGGTAAAAAACTTTTAAAATTCTATTTTTCGTTAAAACTATATTTCATAGTTGAAAATTTAACTATTTGGTAGAAAACTATACTGTTTGTTTAAAAATTGGTATTTTTGGGTTGAAAATTCACTTTTTAAACTGCAAAATGAAACAGTTTTATTTGCTGTTGAAAATTAATCTTCCTTTGTTGAAAATTCAACTATTTGGTGAAAAATTTAACTAATCGGTGGAAAATTCAACTTTTTTGGTAGAAAATTATAATATGAGATTAAAAATGTCTCTTTTTGGATTAAAAAGTCATTTTTTATCTAAAAAAAAAAACTTTTAAAATTCTATTTATCGTTAAAACTTTATATTTCATAGTTGAAAATTCACTTTTTTAACTGCAAAATTAAACAGTTTTATTTTTTATTGAAAATTAATCTTTAGTTAAAATTTCAAGTATTTGGTGAAAGTTTAAATACTTGGTGAAAAATTCAACTTTTTTGGTAGAAAATTATATTATCAGAATAATTAATTCTTCTTTTTGGATTGAAAATTCATTCTTTCAGCTACAAAATTTAAATATTTCATAGTTGAAAATTCAACAATTTGGCAGAAAATTTGTGTATTTAGTTTGAAAATTCACTTTTTCAACTGCAAAATTAAACAATTCTGTTTTTTGTTGAAACCTAATTTTTTTAGATAAAAATTCAACTCTGGACCTATTTTCTTAAAATTCAACTATTTGATAGAAAATTTAACTACTTTGAGAAAAATTCAACTTTTTCATTGAAAATCGGACTCTTTTGTTAAAAATTTAATCTTCTTTGGCTAAAAATTAATCCGTTTTGGTTGAGTATTAAAATATTATTTTGAAAATTAAGTTTTTTAAAATCCGTTTTGTCTGGTTAAAAATTCAACTGTCTTGTATTAAATTCGCTTTTTCGGCTTCGAAATCCAATAGTTTGTTGTAAGGTTTTCTTCTTTCTTGATTGAAAAATCTTTGTTGGTAAAAAATGTCAATCTTTTGTCAAAAATTCGTCTTTTCAGCTTGAAAATTCAACTCTTCTGTTATAAATTCAATTGTCTGATTAAAAATTATATCGTTTAGTTTATGCGCGAGTACTCACATTCGGGTATTGCGCAATATTATGCATTCCAATTGCAAGCGGTTCGAACGGTTTACTAATCCGAGAGTTGGCTGTATGTTTCGAATCCAAAAAAGGAAGGTTAAAAAGAATTCTATCCTTTTCTCAAATCGACTGAATGAAGAAAGTGATACATGTGTTGCAAAATGCGGACAGATTGATATAACAAAACGATTAGATTGCAAACTCATTATAATAATTAGAAAAATCCCATTCAATTGTAGAAATGCGACGTTGAAGACAATACAAGAGTCTACCTTGATCTTATTAAATGCAGAGAATGTAAGATTACAAAAGTGCTTGTCTTGTTTTATGAATGACGTCATGCACATATCATGGAGATGCAGTCTCTTGCAATTTTTTTTCTTTTTTTTTCAAATTCCTCTATAGGAGTGTAAAGGTATTTATACAAAAGCTGATGTTGCAGTCCATCGAGAAAACGATAGAAAAGGTTACATAAAAGCGAAATTACAATCTCGTTAATGTATGCCACGAGTCGATAATAAATCTGATTACAAGCCGCATCTGCAAGTGGTTTTATGGCTGTTCAACACGGAGGCTGTAGCAGGCACTTAGCGAACGTTATTCACTGGTTTCAATATTTTTTACTTTCATTTCCAATACTGACATTAATGTTGAAGATGTAAATTTTAGTCTTCATTTCATTGTTATAATTTCTTACTTATAAATTGAGGAGTTCTGGGCAAGAAGGCGACAGGCGCTCGAGAACGAGTAAAAGTATTGTCCAGGCTGTGACGTCAGGTATCAAAAGTGAAATTCGAAATTTCAAAAACCAAAACTATAGTTAGATAGCTCTTGAAAAATGAACCTGAGTCTCTATTTACAGTTTTTCTCTCGGGCTGAAAATGTTCCAGTAAATAAATAAAAACTGATTTTTTTTAAAGTGAAAAACCCATTTTTTTCGCATTCAACTCGCCGTAAGTAATTCTTTTATCAACTAATTAACAAATTTCTTTTTGAGTTTTATTCGTGACACTCTAGCAGAGGCTAAGGTGTTCAAAAAGGGTCAAAAATTAATTTCTAATGTTTTTTTTTTAATCCGAATGAAAAACCACGTTTTTAGACTTTCACATTAAAAAAGTGAGCGAGGAAGTTTGAGCTACGACAAACTTCAAGCGAACGAATTTTCCGCCAATGTATTGGCAAACTTTTTGGAAAATCTCAATTCGATTTGATTTTTGTTCTATAATTACAGCGAGTTTAGTACGAGCTCGCGATGCGACACCACAAGATTTTTCAGGGGACGCCGCCTGAAGCCTGAAACATCGTCCCCACCCCTGCTTGGTTTTGTCCAC
>NC_046664.1:25055988-25102017 GCF_010883055.1 Belonocnema kinseyi
AAGTAAAGAAGTTTGATTTTCCACAAAAAATAAAATTGTTTAATTTTGCAATTAAAAAAGTGAATTTTCACCACAAAGACAAATTTTTAAACAAATAGTATAGTTCTCTACCCAATAGTTGAATTTTTAACCATAGAATATAATGTTTTAACGACAAAAAAATTTTAAAAATTTTCAGCTAAAAAATTACTTTTTTAATCCAAAAAGATAAATTTTTAAACAAATAGTATAGTTCTCTACCCAATAGTAGAATTTTCAACTATAAAATATAATGTTTTAACGAAAAATAGAATTAGAAAATTTTTCAGCTAAAAAATGACTTTTTTAATCCAAAAAGACAAATTTTTAATCTCATATTACAATTTTATATCAGAAAAGTTCAATTTTTCACCAAATAGGTCAATTTTCCACCAAATAGTTAAATTTTCTACCAAATACTTAAATTTTAACAAAATAAGTCTATAGTTGAATTTTCATCTAAACAAATTTATTTAAGAAAAAATTAAATTCTTTAATTTTGCAGTTAAAAAAGTAAATTTTTAACCTCAAAATACAAATTTTCAACTATGAATTATAAATTTTTAACATAAAATAGAATTTTAAAAGTTTTTAGCTAAAAAATTAATTTTTAATCCAAAAAGACAAATTTTGAATCTCATAGTATAATTATCTACCTAAAAAGTTAAATTTTTAACCGAAAAGTTGAATATTCGACCAAATAGTTAAATTTTCAATCAAATAATAGTTCTATTTTCAACTAAAGTAGAATAAGTTTCATCAAGAAAATTCAATTTATTAAATATGCAGTTAAAAAAGTAAATTTTCAACTCAAAATACGAATTTGATGCCAAACACTCGAATTTTGTATGGAATAGGTGAATTTATAACTGAAAAAGATTAATTTTTAACAAAAAATGGAATTTTTTAATTTTGAAGCTGAAAAATTAATTTTAAACCCAAAAACCATTTCTAACAAAAAACGAACGAAGCGAATCTTTAACCAAAAAATTTAATTTCAACAAAGTAGTTGAATATAGAACCCAAACAGAGTAATTTTCAACCAATCAGGTGTATTTCTAGCCAAGAGTGATTAATGTTCATAGAAAAAAGACAAATTTGCAACTAACAAGATTTTCTCAGTCAAAAAATAAACAAATTTAACAGATTGCAAAATTTTTAAGCAAAAAATATAACTATTTAACAACATAATTTAATTTTCAATAAAATAATTAAATTTTCAACAAGAAGAGGTGAATTCTATACTTAAACTGTACTGATAGACTTTTCAAATAAACAAATTCATGTTCGAACAAAGAAGATGGTTTTTTTCTGAAAAGATATGAATTTTAAATCCAGAAGGACGAATTTTTTATCCAAAAAGAAGAATGTTCAACAAAACAGTTGAATTGTCGACCTGATCCAACCTCTGAATTTATTTCTGATTTAACAAAAATATGCCCTTTCCTAATGTAACTAAACAATTAAAGACAAAATAAGCCCGTCAAGTCACGCCTGAGTGAACATCACACATCTTCCCTCGCAACTCCTCGCGGTATCGGTTCTTAGAAAAACTAATTCGATTATCATTAAAACCACATTCGACTGTAATAATAAACACGTGACCCTAACACCAGGAATTGAAAATCAAGTTTACACACAATTTTTCCTTTGGTTTCATAAGATTTCCAATCATTCATCAAAAACACAAGAAAAAAAACTATTAAAAAGTTATTATCTTCATAGATTATCGGTAATTAAGTAACATTACATTTGTAATTCCTACAAAGATACTTTGCAAGCCTTTGTGTAACTACGCTTGTGGGTGAGGGGATACGAATAAAAAAGAAAGAAAAAAAACCGGTTGAAAAATAAAGAGTTGTCCATCATTTGCGAGATGTTAGATCATCGGGAAAAAGTGATCTCTTCTTGTCAAGGTCAGCCGTCGAAAGGCGCGCGGCGCACACGTTCGTAATTTCGTATTCATTGGGACATTATCTCCGGGACGACGATAGCCAATCAAAATACGTGTGAGTGCATTTGATTGTGTAGGTGCGTCCTGCACATATACGCAACTTTGAAAGGTGAACAAGTTGAAATTCCGAACGCATTCACATACTTTCGATCCTCTCATGCCTTTCTCGCTCGATTCTCGAACCTATCTCGTATTGTCACAGTATTCTGGTACAAATTTTTAGATGACAAATTTCGATCACACCCCCAAGTAAGTGATCGTAGGCATCACATCAAAAAAGGAGAAAGCCAAGTAGAGGAAAGGTGCCGAATTCGGTGCCCTTTCTAAAAGGTCACGCTTTTTTGAAAATGCTTTCCACTCCCCAACCCCCAAACCAAGTCGAATGTGGATTTACTTTTTCCGAGAATGGATGTCGCGGGTTCATTCAGGCGTGATTCCTTTTGAAAATGCTTTCCACTCTCCAGCCCCCCAAACCAAGTCGAATGTGGATTTACCTTTTCCGAGAATTCATGTCGCGGGTTCATTCAGGCGTGACAAAACAGAGAGAGAGAAAGAGAAGCAAAACAGTTCCGAGATACTGAATTTGTGGTCACCGTTAACCCCAAAACACACACTAAAGCCTGATTTTATTTTATTTCATTTAATTCTAGATTTCATTCGAGAAATAAATTTTAATTGGAAATAAAAACCAGTTGTATTCAATCAATAAAGATTTCCAATTCAAGAGCGAAAATTTTTGCAACCCGATTGTTGAATTTTCTACCAAAATAATAGAATTTCCAACCTAAAAAGACGAATTTGCAACAAAACGGTTTAATTTTTATGTTAAAAAAAGAAGTCCAATTTTAAACTCAAAACTATAATTCTTCAACAAGAAAAACTAATTTTTAGCCAAGTAGTTTAGCTTTTAACCAAGTAGTGGAATTTTGAACTCAAAAATATAAATTATCAATTTATACGAAAAAAATACATGAATTTTTAAAGCGGAATAAAAAATTTTTAACAAAAGAATGACATTTTTCACCAAGAAATATTTTTCAGTCGAGAAAGGAAAGGACCAAACCATTTGTTGAATTTTTTAGCCAAAACGATAAATTTCCTACAAAACAGTTGTATTTTCAACAACAGCAAATTAATTTTCTACCAAAAGAAATGAATTTCGATTGCAAAAAGGTGAGTTTCACACAATACAGTTGAATTTTTAACCCAGAAAAATATTTTTCAATCAAGAAGGAAAAGAAAACCGCTTAATCTTTTATTTTTTGCTAAAACGATGAATTTCCCACACAACAAATAAATTTCAACTAAAGGTCACATTTTTTACCAACCAGTTGAATTTTCTATCAGAAATACGATTTGTCAACAAAACAGATAAATTTTTCAAGTAAAATTAGAAATCTTTAACACTAAAAATTAATTGTTAACAAATTAGTTTAGCTTTATGCAAGCAGTTGAGTTTTAAACCAAAAATAATGTAATTTCGGGAAATAGAAATAAATTTCCAAACCAAAGAGACGAATTTTCAACCAAGCAAGATTTTTAATTTTAAAAGGAAAAAATGTCAACCTATTGATTTTGCAAGCCAACAAGAATAATTTTTGCAAAATAGTGGAATTTTCTACTCGAAAATATGAATTGGCAAAGAAAAAGTTAATTTCCCACCGAATAGTTAAATTTTCAGCCAGATAGTTGAATTTTCTACAAAAACGATGATTTTTTAAAACAAAATAGTTTAATTTTCAAACAAATCCATGTTGCAATGACTCAAAAGGGCGATTTTTCACAAAATATTTGAATTTTCAATCAAAACAGATTAGCTTTCAATTTAACAATGTTCATTTTTAATAAAAAATCCATATTATACCAAAAAAGACGATTTTTCAAGAATAATTTATTATTTTTATAATCATTTCTTAAAATTAGTACCATAATCGAAGAAACGAAAAATAGACAAATTTTGAATTATGGCGGGAAGACCGTTTCACATAGTTTCAATGTCACGAAAAAAGATTATTTTAAAAATCAAACTTTCTAGATACAGTGTAACATTTAAAATAATATGATTTCAAATTGTCAACTTTAAACACAAGATCGGACTGCTCAACTTGTGTACCATTAAAAATTCAGAATTCCTAATTTGAAAGGGGTCACAATTGAACAGTTTTAAATTAAAACGTTTCTAGATAAAAGAAATTTCAACTTGGAAGAATATAATATTGACAGTAAGTTCAAAGTTATGTTTTTAATCATCGCTTGTTTTTTTGAAAAAACTGAAAAATAAATTAGGTTTATCAAATGAAGCTTTAATTTTTATTGTTTTTATACAAAAATCATTTTTTTTTTAATTCAAGCTTTTTTAAAAAAGGGTTCTACCGATTTTTTGGTTTTAGACTTCAAATATTTAGGAGAAACTCTCAAAACACAATCTAAAAGAAACCGGGGATGGGGAACAAAAACAAAGACTAAGCCTTTGAATTTTCAATCGAATCGTTTTAAACAGGCTACTCTCATAAAAATCTAAAAAAGCCCGCGGTCAAAAACAAAATTCAATATTGTCTATCGGCAATATTAGTTCTGAAAAATTTCTAATAATATTAATAAAGTGAAACACACCTCACCGTTTTGATACTTTTCGTTTAATAATCCGTATACTGATCCTAGAAGATCTTTCCGAGAGTTGTAAAAATATCCTTAGGACTCTCTGGAGGAAAATCGACGCATATCGACGTTCCGACCCGAGGACGTCGCAAACCAAAAACAACCCGAGATCCGTGATGACGGCGACGACGACGATGACAACGGTGATGACGACACTTGACGAACATTGAAATTAAAAATTTAAAAACCCGAGTTTGCACACGCTTCACCTCCGCAAGAGCGGACTTGTATTAAGGAATCCCCGAAGCAAGAAGAAGGTAAAAATAAAAAGGTAGGTCAGGAGGCACTGTCACTTCACAAACACGTTCTCCACATAGTCACACCTTCAGAATGCTAAACTCCCTCGAACTTAATTCGTATCGCGAGAAAAGAGAAAGGAAAGAACTCAAAGAACAGAAAATATGAAGAAACTCTGTCAGCTCCACCTCACAGCTGTCCCTTCCTCCATCCCGATCGAGAAATGGTCCTTGAGTCGGAATGAGAAAATCCGGAATGACAGAATCAGAATGACAGAATCCGGGATGACAATCCAAAGAAAGGGCTTTTGCCAAGCCACAATCGCGACTACAACGCAGAAACTTTTTTCCAACTCCGGGGCCGGACTCCAGGGTCAGCCGGCTGGCGACGGCACTTTTACTTGGGAACTCTCAAGGACTCGAAGGTGGCTATTCCTTTCTCTTATCCTTTCGCGCGCGCCTTTTTTATTCCGCTAACCTTTTTAAGACTTTTAATTCCAGCAGACCACAGTAAACTATCAAACTCAAGATCCTTCAATAGTGTATCTCAAGGTGAAGAGAGGAAGCTACAAGAGACCTTGAAACATCTACTTCCGGCCCTTTCCTCCGTCTCCGCCTCTTCCACGTTCTCCACACGTTTACCACCTCTTCTTCTTCCACCTCCTTTTTTTTCTTTCTCTCAGAGATTTTGTAATCGGAATTAGATCGAGACCCTATTAAGGTGTTTCTTTCTCTTTCCTTCTAACAAGTCTGCTTTTTTTTCTCTGCTTCTTCTTTTCCTTTTCTTTCTCACCTAGGGTTAGAGGATGGAGACTCTATAAGGGTGTCTCTTCTTTCTCTTTCCTTTTTCCAGAGGTAGAAGATATTAGAGACCCCAAAGTCTCCTGTTTCTTGCTCTCTCCTCCTTCCCTCCCCTTCCTTTTCTTTCTCACCTCGATTATTAATCGGAGTTAGCGGATGGATACCCTATAAGGGTGTCTCTTATTTTCTCTCCTTTTTTCAGAGCTGGAAGGAGGTAGCCCTGGGGGGTCCTTCTTTACTCTCGAATCCTTTATTTCCCATAATCACTTTTCTCATCCGTGACAGTCAGCTCGTTAACGACACCTTTCCTCAAGGATGGTTTGACAGTCACTTAAAACCTCTTAGGTTGAGTTACGTTCGCGTTACGCAACCGAGACCTTCCATCCTTCCTTCCTCCTCTTCTCTTATGTTTTATTATATTCCTCCTTCTCTTCTCTTTTACACTTCCTCTCTTTCAGCTTCCGGTTTAACAATTTTAGAAGGCAACTAAGATACACTCGCGAAAGCGAAACCTGGAATTATTTGGCTCCACGGGATTTTAATGCGCTCGCGCTCAAGCCCAACTCGGCGGTTTCAACTTTTACTTTCAGCTCTTACACAACACTATCCCGCCACTAGTAATATCGCTTCGGTGCCTCTTGACTAAAATTTCTCGACAAAAATGCCTATTTCAAGCAAAGAAACTTGAATAACTTTATCTTCACTTTGATTGATTGACAATTTAAAAAACTGGGTCTCTTGTGACAGAATTTTGAAACCCTTGCTTTCCCTTGCGACAATTTTCTTTCGCAGCTGGCACTTTTTGGAAAGTTGGCAGTTGCTATCACTCGTGTTTGTGATTACTTTTTAACAACGCTTTTTTTGGTAACTGACACTGTCACGAGATCAGAGAGGGGTTGTTCCACGCATAACACTACACTTTTTTAAAAGAATTTCTTAAGAAATTTTGAGAAATTGGTGATTCTTGAATTTATGAATTAAAAGTCACACGCGCTGGAGATGTCTCGTGAGAGATATTTTCACTAGGAAAGAGAGTTTGGCGGGCTCTCTTGGAAGACGTCTTCTGGGAGAGAGGGTCTCTTCCGGTCTCCGCGGTGTGTCTCACTGTTCCTCGCTCCGGCGTAACTTTTGCGCAAAGCATGGACCCTCTCTTTCTCTCCGTTTATCTCCCTCTTTCTCTCAATCCCTCTCGCTCTCGCTCTTCCTTCCCTCTTTTTCCTTCCCTCTCTTTCTCTCCCGTAGTAGGTAGCCGAGCATGGAGAGAGGTAGAAGCGGAGGTGGTAAGTGGTGGTGGCGGTAGTAAGTCGTAATACCAACGAGAGAGTGCCTTGGTAGTGGTAAGTGCGAGTAGTTATAGGAGTGCAAGTAGTAGGACAGAACTATTGGCATAGGTGATATTGGCTGCTGCTATTTAGAGTTAAAGTTAAAGTGATTGTTGATCGAATCTATATCTGCACACCAATTTTATTATTATCATTATTATTATTACCATTATATCACTAGTAACTATATATTGTTGATAGGAATTGTATTCTGTAGTATCTTGGTGAAGAAGAGGAGGGATCAGAAGTAGGGAGAAGTGGCCAGGTGCCCGAAGAGAGAGAGAGAGAGAGATAGAGAAAGAGAGTGAGTGGAATGGGTAGATTCAAGAGTGAAAGGGTTTGGCCACTACATAGAGAGTACACGTCACGTCCTATAGGGGCCCTATTGGTTTATATTTTATAAGTACAAGCGAACCACTTGACGCGTAGGCTTTAGCCACAAGCTTTTCTAATGTAAGAATAATATTCTGCAGAGGCCGAGAATATTTGCGAACAATCTTCTCAATCAGCGAATAAATTGTTTTAAATAATTACTCAGGGTCACAAAAAGCAGTAAAATTATAATATTTAAATTTAGTTTAAGACGCTTCGAATTCCTAACATTTCAAATAAAAATATTACATTTTCAACAAAACAGATATTATTATACAAATAATTTAATTTTTAACGAAAGAGATTAATTTTCCACTTAATAACGCATTATTCAAAAAATACATGCATTTTCAAACAAATGATTCTGTTTTTCATTAAGAAAGATCAATTTTTAACGACAAATTAATCGGTTAATTTTCAGTTAAATAATTAATGATCAGCCGGCATGAAAATTAAAAAAAATACGGTCAAACTTTCAATCAGAAAGATGGATCTACACTCAATAAAAGAATTTTTAACAAAATAGATCAACTGTCAACCAAAAAGACGTATTTTCGACCAAGAAAGGTTTTTGATTAAAAAATAAAAACTCCACGAAAATGTAGAGTTTACAGGGAAAACAGCAAAATTTTCGACCAAAAAGTGGAAATATCAACAAAGAAGTTAATTTGCAACAAAATGGTTAAAATTGGAACTTAATAACTGAATTTTCAACACAAAAAGACGAATTTTCAATAAAACAATTGAATTTGTATTCTGAAAAAAATTCTTAATGAAAAATGTAATAGTTGATATTTCAATTAAAAAAACGTTCAACACAATAGTTGAATCTTAAAAAAACAGATTAATTTTCAAACAAACAGGTGCATTTTTTATCAAAAAGATTAAATTTTCACGAAAAAAGGTGAATTTTTAAACCAAAAAGACGAACTTGCTACAAAGGAGTAGATTTTTCAATCCAAAATAACTTTTTAATAAATCAAGAATAAAATTTCATCCAAAATGTTTAATTTTTAAGCAAGAAGATAAATTTTCTACAAACCAGCTTAATTTTTGAGACAAAAAAGTGGATTTTTCAACCAAATAATTCCAATTTTAACCGAAAAGGTTAATCAAATTTTCGAATTAAAAATTTTAAAAGTTGAATTTTTAGTCAGAAATTTAATAGTTTATATTTCAAAAACAATTACATTTTTAACCATACACTAGAAGCTTAACAAAAAATGTTGGAAAACGGTTAACATTTCAACGCATAAAGATAAATTTTTAATCCAAAAAGATGAAGTTTTTTTTAAAAGAGTAATTTTCATTACAAGAGTTAATTTTTTAAAAAAGAATACAACTTTTTAAACAAATTATTGAATATTCAAGCTAATTATTTAACTTTCTACCAAAATAATGAATTTTCAAAGAAATAGTTGAATTATCAACCAAAAAGGATTGATTCTTAACCAAACAATTGCATTTTTAACCAAAAAAGATATAAAAAATTAACAAAAAGTGATGAAATTAAAAAAAAAAATTCTACAAAAGAGCTGAATTTTCAAGCTAATTATTTAATTTTCAACCAAAATAACGAATTTTCAACGAAATGGTTCGATTTTCAACCAAAACAGATTGATTCTTAGCCAAACAATTGCATTTTCTACCAAAAAAGATAAAAAATTTAACATTTAACCATTTTTAAAACCAAAAAGACGAAATTTCTACAAAAGATCTGAATTTTCTAACCAAAAAGATGAATTTTCAATAAAAAAAGTTGAATTTTGCATTCAAAAAGGTGAATTTTTTGTGAAACAGTTAATTTAAAAAAAAATAAGTTAATTTTCTACCACATAATAGAATTTCCAACCAGAAAGATATATCTTCAATTATTAAAATAAATTTTTAACAAATTGGTTTCAGTTTCATCCAAGCAATTAAATTTTAAATCAAGATGAAGAATTTTTTACCAAAAAGAAGAATTTAAAACAAAAGACATACATTTTTAACTAAACTGTTGGATTTTCAACTAAAAGCGATCAATTTTTATACAATGTTAAAATAGTAACATTTCTCGTTAGAAACATTTTTAAAAAAAGAACCAATTTTCTAGAAAAAGGTTCTATATTCAACCAAGTAGTTGAATTTTGTACAATAATAGATACATTTTTTATGTTAAATTTGATATTTGAATTGTTAGTTAAAGCCGTTTAATTTTCAGCCAAAGATGGATTAGTTTTTTTTCAGATGAGAAAACTGATTTCTAACATTAAAAAACGAATTTTCCACAAAACAGTTCCATATTCAGCCAAGTACTTGAATCTTTTACCAAAAAAGATGAATTTCCAGTGAACAATTTAACACCTAAATTGTTAGACAAAGAATTGAAATTTTCATCCAAAAATGGATTAAAGTTAAATTGATCAAATTAAGTTTTAACTAAAAGAAAATGAATTTGTAATGAAATAGATAAATTGTTTTAATTCAGTTCGCATTTAAGCGTAAAAACAAGGAAAAAATTCTAAGTTTCTTAAAAACAGGGTGAAAAGAATCCTTAAGAAAGGGGGAAAATCCTCACAAAACCCTGAAACCCCAATCCCCTGTCGGAAATTTTTCAAAAATCTGGTAATTTACGTAAATCTAGAGAATCCAAAAGTTTTCAAAATTTTCGCAAATTTATTCTAATTTAACGGCAATTTATGGCATCTTATTAGTAATTTACGATAACTTCTCGCTTGCGGCAATTTTGCAAAATAAAAATTAAGAAAAATAATTTTGCAGTAGGACGATTCTAGGTAAAATAAATATTAGGAAATATTCACGCGGCTTCATCAATATTACCATATCCCTTCATGATCCCACCAGAGCAAATAATCAGAATCTTGAGGTGCTGCAAAAAAAGGGATTTGCCCTCGAGGAAAGTGCACAGGAAGTGCTCAGGCTTGAAAGCCTAAAACAAAAAGGATGTGCGTAAGAGGAAGAATGCGAAGAGAATAGAATAGAATAGAAGGAAAGCAGGCGGAAGGGTTACTGGTATACTACTAAGTGGTATACTACCAAAGTGGTATACTACCAAAGTAGTATAGCGCTGCCTCTGTACTCTTACTAGCTCTCGCCTTCATTCTTACGTATTACTTGCACGAGCAGTGAGCACTGAAGCCTCGCTCGTATTACGCCATTGCCGAGACAAAGAGAGCCTCTATTCAGGCCCTGGTCTGGTCGACTAGACGGGGAAAGAGAGAGATTAGACTCTTTAGACTTTTAGAGTTTAGAGAGAATTAGCTAGGCTAGGAGGACGCCGCGTCGGAGGGAAACGAGTGACAAGGAGAGTAAACGAAAGTGCTTCTACACCAGATCCTGAAGAGTAGGACAGAGTGATAAACTATCTCACTCGGACTGCTCTCGCTCCAACGGCTTCTTATCGTTACTGCAAATGTGCACTGTGCACGCCTTCCACATACAGAATGTGTACATTGAATTGTATCTACAATAATTACGATTTACTCAGAAATTTTCTTTTCAAGTGTTCCATTTAGAAGAAATTGTGTATTTTTCGAATGGACTTGGCTAGAAAAAAGATTTAGAGTGTGAAAGTAGATCAAAATCCATTAAATAGGTAATTTTTTGTTTGATCCAATGGGCCTTAGTTTCCGAGATATCGAGGTTTGAGTAATTACGATTGAGCGATAGACTCGCTACTGCAGAGTCCGAAACTCGGACTTAAGCTTTAGAGAATCCGACACTAATTTTGTGACAAGACGGAAAGAAATATTTTTTTGTGATTGGTAAGAAGAGTGCAGTCCGGAATGAGTATCGCTCAAGCGTAAATATTAAAACCTTGATATCTCTTAAACTACCGTCTATTAGATCAAAATAAAAAATATGTATCTAACTAATTTTTATTTACTGCAGATTCCAGCCCACAAAATCTGCAGTAGCGGAGCTATCGCTCAAGCGTAAATACTCAAACCTCGATATCTCGGAAACTAAGGACCATTGGCTCAAAAGAAAAAACAACTATCGATTGAATGTTGAGTTACTTTCATCCTGTTAAGGTCCAGTTGAATAGAACTCCCACGTCTAGCGACCTCGAATGTTCAAATTAAAAAAATCATAATTCAACCAAAAAATATTCCATTTTCAAGCAAATAGTTGAATTTTTCAAGCGAGCAAGATAAGTTTTCAACAAACAAGCTTCCTTTTGCGCCGGAAAAGACGAATTTTCAAAACAAAGGACTCAAATTTTTAATCAAATAATTGAATTTTTTATTTACAAACGATATATTTTAAATCAAAAATGAAACAATTAATTTTTAAAATAAAACTATTATTATTTTATAAACGAAATTGAGCAAAATAGTTTAATTTAAAAAAAAAAGATTTAACATTGAACAAAATAGTAGAATTTTTAACGAAATCAACTAGTTGCAAACAACAAAATAGTTGAACCCTCAACCGAAAATATGAATTTTCAACAAACAAGATTAGTTTTTCACAAGAAAAAAGACGAATTCTTAATAACCTATTTAAATGTTTTACCGAAGAATTGATTTTTCAGGTTTTAAAGGATACATTTGAAACCAAAAGTGGAACAGTTAAATTTTCGGATAAAAAATTAATGCATTACAAAAAAAAAATTTCGGAAAAATAGTTAAACTTTCAACAAAAGAGATGAATTAAAAAAAATTAACAATAGATTTTAACTTCCAACTGAATAGTTGCGATTCCTACCAAAATAGTTGAATATTCCACAAAAACTATGAATATTCAACAATACAATTAAATTTCAACTAAAAAATTATAAATCTTAAACAATAGATAATGCGTTTTTTTACAAGGTAGTTTAAAAATTTTTAAACCAAGTAGCTGATTTTCAACCCAAAAATATTTTAATTTGAAATAACGAATAGGTAACTTTATCCAAAAGAAACGACGAATTTTCAACCAAATGTTTGAATTCTGAACTAAAAATTATCAATTTTAAATAAAACTATACAATTTTAACTACAAATTAAATAGTTCAACAATTATTCTACCAAATAAATTATATTTCGGTTAAATAATTAATTTTCGAAAAAAAATTTAGAGAAAATAGTTAAGTTTTCTACCAAAGAGATGAATTCTTAGCTGCAATATAAATCTTCAGCAAAAAAAAGGACTTTTCAACCTAAAAGTTACTTCTTAAACCAAATAAAATAAATTTTCAATAAAAAATGAAATAGTTAAATGTTCAGTTGAAAAATATTAATTATCTGCTAAAAATAAAACGAATTTTCAACGAGACAGTTAAATTTCCGACAAAAAAAATAAATTTTTATAAATAAGTTAAATATTAAAAAAAAAACAAGTTAAATTTTCAACAAAAAAACAAATAGATAAATTTTTAGCTATGGAAATTAATTTTCTGCAACTGATAAAACAAATTTTCAACAAAATAGTTAAATTTTCAAGCAAAGAAATTAATCGTAAACCAAAAAAATGACTTTTTAATAAAGTAGTAAGTGTAGATGTAGTATTTTAGTTAAAAATTCAATTTTTTCTGTTAAAATTTCATCTTTTTCGAATAAAAATACAAGTTTTTCAGCAATTTTATTTCATTTGAAGATTCATTAATTTTGTTGCAAATTTATATCTTTGGTTAAAAATGTAACTGTTTTGTTGAAAATTAGTTTTATTTTTTCTTAAACATCAATTTCTTAACTGAAAATTTAACTATTCTGTTAAAAATTCCCATACTGGAATAAAATTGCAGTAGAAAATTAATATGCTGTGTTTTGGGGCTGACAGTGACCATTAATCAAGAGTCTCAGAACTTTCGGTTTTGTGTCACGCCTGAGTGAACATTGCCTCCCTCTCCCCCCGACCAGGAATCAATTCTCGAAAACACTAAATACAGAATAACTAAATCCAGATTCGAATGTATTTCTTTAATAATTTGATCTATTTTGTGGAAAATTAAAGAATTTTGTAAAAAAGTAATCCATTTTGGTTGAGAATTCAGGTCTGTAATTTATGCTGATTAATCCACCATAATTTGATGTAATCTAGAGTATATATATTTCCCCGGGGTCAATCCTTTTATGCTTGTATTTAATACTTTTGTATTTTATGACTACCGTCGATTATAGGCACAGTATGTGAATATTTACTATACGATACGCACACAAGATTCTATCTAACCAGGAGCCTAGACTAGAGAACTATTTGTAATGGAACAGCGAGAGCTGCAAGTGGGGAAATGGAGAGTTGAGACTGCCGACTGCACTCTATCAACCAACACTAATAAAGCGAGTTCCTACGAAAGCACAAGACGATTCTTTATAGTCATAGGTTGTTAAAAAACTAAGTCGAACTGCCGGGTGTTAGGGGGGGGGGGGATATTACATGAAAAATATAAATGTGCGTAACACTTTTTTGAAATGATTTATAGAAATGAAAAATAGTAATTTTATTTTACAAGTAAAGCAGCTAAATACAGATCTTACAACTCTCTCTCTCCTGTTTCTCTCTTTCTGTTTTTTCACGCCTGAGTGAACACCGCAGCTCCTCTGACCTTCAAAATTGATTTTTTTACTGAGAGGTTAACTAATCCATATTTGGATCCTATACAAAACCCCCGGTTTAAGAACCGTGTCAGGGGTTATCTGAAAAGAGCCTTGACCCTAAATCGAGGGAATCCAAACATAAGCATTAAGGGTATGAAACATTTTTGTTGGAATTTTCTCCGTTGTAAAAAATATTTGTTTTATTTCGTCCATTTCGTTATCTAATACATACAATAATTTAAACTCGAAGAAAAACTACAATGTCAGCAATCCGTTCGATGTAAAAATAATGGGTTTTCTGCTCACTTATATTAAACGTTTGCGGACGTTTGCGAAATCGAGACACCTCGCTAAACACTGGAAACAAACTGATGGATGTGCTGACAGCTGACGCACTTTTCCGCCGAGGGTACTGCCCACTTTTATTGCTACGCTACTGGTGGTAACGCGTCATTCACCCCGCGAGCGAAGATACTGCATGGGCCAGCAGTCCCAGGAATTTCTAAACCGAGGGTCAAGAGTATTTTCTTGAAAATACTACTTTTCGGTTGAAAATCCACCAAGCTGATTGATATTTTTTCTCTTTTGACTAAAAAATCTATTTAGTCTTAAAAGTACATCTATTTTGATAGAAATGTGATATTTTTTGGTTAAGAATGCAATTGGTGGATTAAAAATTAATTTTTTTTGTTTAAACCTCAACTATTTTGTTGAAAATTCGTTTTTTGTCGAAAATTTATTCTTTCCACTAAGAATGCAATTTTCTATTTTTGTTTGAAAACTGATCCTTTTTATTTGAAAATTCGACTACTAAGTTTCTAATTGAGAATTTTTTAAATTGAAAATCCAATTATTTAGTTGAATGTGAAATTACTTCGTTAAAAGTTTATTTTGGTTTGAAACTTGGTTTAAAATTTATATTTCTATATTAAAAATTCAACTATTATTTAAACAATTTGAGTTTTTTGTTTAAAAATTCATCAATTTGATTACACTTTTTTTCTCTTTCGAATGAAGAGTCTTTCCTGGTAGAAGAATCGATTCTGTTGTTGCTTTGTCTTTTTAATCAAAAAACACAATGTAATATCCAAAATTAATTTTTTTTTTGTATTTGGTTGAAAATTTAATTATTTTCTTGAAAATTCAAGAGTTTGTTTATCCTTTTTAGTTTAAGATTTAACTGTTTCGTTAAAAATTCATCTTTTAACAATATTGCTAAAAGTCCCATTTTTTATTTGAAAATTAATTCATTTAACTAAAAATCTAACGATTCCATTTATTATTAAAAACTCACGTATGTTCTTGAAAAATTAATCTTTCTTGCTTGAAAATAAAAGTTGAAAATTTAGCTATTATTGTTGAAAATTTAACAGTTTGGTTAAAAAGTAACTTTTTTGTATAAATATCAAGATTCAACAGTTTAGTAGAAAATGAACTTTTTTGTAAAAATGTCAACAGTTTAGTAGAAAATTAACTTTTTCATAGAAAATTCAACAGTAAAGTAGAAAAATTAACTGTTTTGTGGAAAATTCAACAGTTTAGTAGAAAATTAACTTTTCATAAAAAATTTAACAGCCTAGTTGAAAATTTAACAGTTTAGTGGAAAATTAACTTTTTTGTAGAAAATTCCGCAGCTTAGTAGAAAATGCGATATTTCAGAAGAAAATTAACTTTTTGGTAGAAAATTCAACAGTTTAGCACAAAATTAACTTTTTCATACAAAATTTAACAGTCTAGTTAAAAATTGAACTGTTTAGTAGAAAATTAACTTTCTTGTAGAAAATTCCGCAGCTTTATAGAAAATTTGATATTTCAGTAGAAATTTAACTTTTTTGTAGAAAACTCAATAGTTTAAAAGAAAATTAACTTTTTCGTGGAAAATTCAACAGTTCAGTAGAAAATTACCTTTTTCATAAAAAATTTAACGGCCTAGTTGAAAATTTAACAGTTTAGTAGAAAATTAACTTTTTTGCAGAAAATTCCGCAGCTTAGTAGAAAATACGATATTTCAGTAGAAAATTTACTTTTTTGTAGAAAATTCAACAGTTTAGAAGAAAATTAACTTTTTAGTGGAAAATTCAACAGTTTAGTAAAAAATTAACTTTTCCATAAAAAATTTAACAGACTAGTTGCAAATTCAACAGTTTGGTAGAAAATAAACTTTTCCATACAAAATTTGACAGCCTAGTTGAAAATTCAACAGTTTAGTAGAAAATTAACTTTTTTTTAGAAAATTCCGTAGCTTAGTAGAAAATTCGATATTTCAGTAGAAAATTAACTTTTTTGTAGAAAATGCGATATTTCAGAAGAAAATTAACTATTTTATGGAAAATTCAACAGTTCAGTAGAACATTAACTTTTTCGTAGAAAATTCAACAGCTTAGTAGAAAATGCAATCGTTTAGTAGAACATTTAACAGCTTAGTGGATAATTAACTTTCTCTTGCAAAATTCAAGATTGGAGTATAAAATTAAATAAATAAATAGGATTAAATGGGATTTAAAAATTGATTTTAATCTAATTTAAACTTTTTAAAATTTTTAATGAACTTTTTCGTTGAAAATCCAATAGTTTAGTAGAACATATACTTTTTTCGTAGAAAATGAACTTTTTCGTAGAAAATTCAACAGTTCAGTAGAATAATTAACTTGTTCATAGAAAATTCAACAGTTTGCTTGAAAATAAACTTTTTTGTTAACAAATTAATATTTTTATGTTAAAAATTCAGCTATTTTATTTTAAATTCTTTATTTTTCGGGTTGAAAATTAATTTTTTGAACTGAGAATTGAACTAATACATTTTTTGTTAAGAAAAAATTTATCTCATTTATAATTTCAACTAATTAGTTGAAAATTCAGGAACTTTTTGAAAATTTACATTTTTTGTAGAAAAGTACATTTTTTGTTTGAAAATTCATCTTCATGGTTAACAATTCATCTATTTTGGTTGAAAATTATTTTTTTAAACTGAAAGTTAACTGATTCATTTTTGCTAAATCGAGTAAAATTCAAACCAACACAATGCAATAAAACTAGTAAATAAATTAATAAAAATTTCCAATTGTAGATGTTTGAACATAAAATTCTCTATACCTAATTCTTCCATCTGATAAATTATATAACTACGTAGTTTCTGAAAAGGATATTTCCGAATCTGTCTTATATATGTGCTATATTTTTAAGTAAATATGTATTCTCTGATATGTCAAACTGTCAAAGAAACGTTCGCTGTAGAATATAAAAGTTTAAGAAATTATGGAAAAAAACTAAATAAAGGCCTCATAACTTACTTCAAATTGTTGAAAACAAAATTCCGACCAAATTTAAACTTTATATCTAGTATTATTATTCTCATTTTTTTATAGTATTTTAATAACCTTAAAGTAGAATTCATTAATTTTTTTTTTAAAGAATAGAAATTAATATTTGTTTTTTCCAAAAATTTTAGTTTAAAACAGAAACTTTTATTTATAAAATAATAAAAAAATAGATGTGCTGAACTTTTTGAAAGGCTAAAATATTCTGTTCTTAACTTTTTGACGAACTATTTTTAAAATGACAAAAGGGTTTCATTAATAACCCCTTGATAATATTAAATGAGGTTATTATATATTCATCTATTAATAAAGATTGAGAATTTTCTGCACAATGAATTTAGTAAATCAAAATGACGAAGTGAGTAATTATATTCAATGATAACATTTTTTTCTGAATGTTTTTAAACATTATTTATAAAAGAAAAAATTTAATTTTAATTATTTTTCAATAACAACTATAATTTGAAAATATTTTAAACCTTAGTCACTCATTTTTAAAAAATTGTAAATTTTCGAAGGATTAAAAACAAAATTGAAGTTTTTTTTACGGAGTTTGAAAAAGAATGTAGAAGATTTCAAAGCAAAAATTTTCAATTTTGGAAGATTACAAAATAAATAAGAACATATATTTAAAAGCTTTAAGAGGATAAAAAGATAATTTCATTTGAAAGAAAATGTAGATTTTTAAAGATTTCGAATAAAAATTCAGAAGCTTTTTAATGATTTTGAAATTTTTTAATAGAATAAAATTTTTTTTAATGATTTTTTGGAAAATTCGAAACATTTGTTTATTTAGAAAATTAGTTTAAAGAAAATTCTTTAAAAATATGTTAAAACTTTACAAAATATTTTTAAAATTATCAAAAAAGAATGTGAAATATTTGACAATAATTTTTCTTATTTTGCAGAATTTGTTTAAATCTTAATTAAAGTTGGAATCATTTGAATAGATATTTAGATGTTCTTGAAAACAATAAAAAAAATAATACATTTTTTTGAACAAAATATACATTTTTCAAGATTTGGAAAATAAAATGTTGAGTTTTTTAAAGATTTTGAAAGGTTTTAAGATAATAAAATTTTTTGTTAAGATTTCTTGCAGATTTAATCCGATTCTTTATTGAAAATATAATTTAAGTTGAAACTTAAGAAGATTTTAAATTATAATAAAAGTTTTACAAAATTGTCTAAAATGAATCTGAAACATTTTAAAATAATTTTAGAAATCATTTGGCTAAGTTTGAAAGATATTTAGAAATTGTTGAGAGTTTAAAAATATTTAAAAACTGAAAGATTTCCAAATATTTATTATATATACTTAAATTTGCTCAAAACGTCAAAAAGTCATAAATATCTGAAATATTTATAAATTCTTTTGAATTGTCTCGAGAAAGATAGGAAAATTATATTTATATAACCTTTAAAAATAAATCTAATAATTTGAAAAATAAATACTAATTCCACATTTTTATTTCGTGCTAAAAACTATTTTTCCCTTCAAATTATAATTTGCCTAATATTTTTTTCCTTTTGACTAATAAATCCTTTTTCTTCGGAAATTTCACAATCTTGTTAAATATTCATCTTTCTGGATTGAATGTTCATCCTATTTACAAAATTTTGTATTGAAAATGAAAAATGTTGCAAAATATTACAAAATTAAAAAGTTAGAATCTTTTTAAGAATTTTGGAAAGTTTCAAGACGATACAAATTCTTCTAAATATTTCTTGGATAGTGTTATATGATTTTTTATATTACGAAATTTATTTTAAGAGACTATTTAAAAATATTTAAAAACATTCTAAAAGATTTTTAATTTTTCAAAAATGTTTCAAAAAATTTAATATAAAGTATGATATTTTTCGCTGAGAATTTATCATTTTTTGTTAAAAAATAAATTACTTTGATAAAAATTCACTTATTGATTTGAAAATATTTTCCTCTCGGCATAAAATTTGTGACGTTTGATAAACAGTTTTTGTTTTAAAATTAAAATGTTTTAGGAGTAAAATAACAAGAATTATTTTGCTTATTGAAAATTAATCTTTTTTGGTATAAAGTAATTTTCTCGAAAGAAAATTCATATTTTCGGTTTAAAAAATTTCACTTTTTTGTGGAAAATCCGTCTCTTTTGGAACATATTTAACATTTTTTGGTTAAAAATTTGAAAATTGATTTTGTTTCTTTGAGGATTCAACAACTTATTTTTAAAAAATTGTTTAAAGTTTTTTTTTAAGATTTCAACTGTTTTTTATTGGAAGTAACATTTTTTTCGATGTTAATATCAACCATGACATTTTTCGAGAAGAATTGATCTTTTTTGTTTGAGAACTTTAATATTTATCGATACATAAAAAAATTTTTTTTACGAAAAATAAATATTTTTTTAAAATTTTTAGTTTGTATTGAAAATTATTGTGTCGTTAAAAATATTATCGAAAATTGGGAAGAACCACTTTAGATTAACGAAAGTTATTCTGTAACATTGTAAGCGTGCAACTGTTGACTATATTGAGATAAGAGCAAATGTTGATAAGGAAATCCTTCACTTTTTCTTTATGTAGAAACAAGATTTAAAACTCTTAACAAATATTTGCTGAGAAATACTTCTTGTATGCTTTCAGATTACATAATTTAGACTCTCAAACTATATATTCCGAATCAGTCAAAAAATGAATTGTTTTTTCAGTTCGAAAAGCTACTGGAATTTCAGTGAATCGTCACTGATTTAAGCATACATAAATGTCTAATAAATATAGTAATAATAATATTCATAAACAATTTTATAACAAAATTGATAAAAAATACACATGTAATATAAAAATCTTAAAAATATAATTTATAATTTTATTTTATAAAATATTCCAAAAACTGTTTAATTTTCTAGAAAGAAATCAAAAACAAAAAGTTGTGGCCAACTTGAACCAACTTACCCATAAACTAATGAAGCTAATTCTAATATTTTTCATGCATACAAAGCCAAAAAATATTTCCAAGTTTTAAAAAGGTTCTTGCAATTTGATTAATTTATTTATCATTAAAAATTTCATGATAAGAATTGAAACTGTGATTCGACAAAGGTTTTTATCAGCTTTTTCTCCACACGTGTTCATAAATGACCTCGATATTTTGGATTATTTTTTCTGTTCCACTTCTTACATAACGAGAGTGTGATATCAGAAGTTTTCTTTTATCAAAAGAATGGAGTTCTGATAAAAAATGTACTCTTTGGCTTAAAAGTATCAAAAACCCCATTTTTCATAGGAACATTTTTATCATGTGTGGGCACCAAACTGACTTGTGCAATAAAAGAATTATGAATTTTTATAATTTTTTGCTTCAAGTTCTGGATGTCAAGAACTAGAAAACCCTATTTTTTTAATAATTCCTTAATACTCTTGAAAAAAATCGTTTGATTAAGAAAAAATTTGTTTGAATCATAAAAAGCTTGAATTTTTAATTAAAAAAAAGTCACGTTTTAACCAACAATGAAAACCCAAATTTACAGTAAAAAAAATAATTTTAAGCAAAAACATGGTCAAATTTTCAACCAAAATAATTAATCTTTGACCAAAAGTATAATTTTTTATCTAAAATTCCTTTCATCAAAGTTTATAAATTTTAATCTGAAAAAGATTAATTCTTTAGGAAAACTATCATAGCTGATATTGAAAAAATAATAAATATAAAATAATTTAGTTTTGAACCAAAACAGAATTATTTGCTACCACAAAGCTCCATTTTTAAACAGAAAAATGACATTTCTACAAACAGAAATGAATTTTCAAAACCAAAAAGATGAATTTCTCGTAAAAAACTTGAATTTTCTGCCAAGAAAGATTTTTTATCATAAAATAATATTTAACAAAAGTTTAGGAATTTTAGAAGCTAAACGGCGATTCTTTTACAAAATAGTTAATATTGTTAACCAGGAAATGTGAATTTTTAACAAAAAAACTTGATTTTCATCAAGAACTTGAGTTTACATAAAAAAGTTAATTTTCTAACCAAAAAGTTGTATTCTTTATTACAAAAGGTAACATTTTTCTCCAAAGAAATTAATTTTCAACCGAAAATATAATAGTTTAATTTGCAGTTGATATTTTTTTTTCAATTAGTTCAATTTTCAAACTGAAGAGATGATTTTAAAACAGAAAATATTTTTAGCAAAAAAGTTGAATTTTTTATCAAGAATGATTTTTCATCTAAGAAATAAATCAAATTTTAACAAAATTTATGAATTTAAAAATAAAAAAAAAGTTTTCTACAAAACAGTTAAATTTCCAACCAGAAAATATAAGTTTTCAACAAAAAAAGTTCATTCGTAACAAAATGAATTTAAAAAAGCACGATTTTTAATGAAAATGGAATAGTTAAATTTTTATTTCAAAATATTAATTTTTAATCAAAAATAAAAAAAAATTGTTGTAACAACATATTTAAATTCACATTTTAACAGAATTGTTAAATTTTCATGAAAATAATTATGTTTTCAAAAAAATAATAAAATATTTAACGAAATGAATTATCAACCAAAAATATAATAGTAGTGTTTTTCGATCAAACCTGTAAACTAAAGAGACAACTTTTCTACAAAAAAGTGGAATTTCCAAACCCCAAAAATTTGAATTTGTAACAAACAAATTTATTTTCAACGAAGCTGTTGAATTTGTTACGAAAAAGTTAGTTTACAACCAAACTGTTGGATTAAAAAAAAAAAATGTGGGCATTAAATTGTTTTGATTGACCAAAACGACGAATTTTCTACAAAATAGTAGAATTTTCAATCAGGAAAGATTTATCAGCCCAAAGAGAAAAACAAATTCAATTAAATTGGTGAATTTTAAAATAAAAAAGGCGAATTCTCTAGAAAACAGACAAATTTTCAACAAAAAAGTTCATTTTCAACGCACTAGTTGAAGTATAAACTAAAAAGAATTATTTTTCAATCAAAATTCGACTAAATAAATACGCAAATTTTCAAAAAAAAGTAAAATTTTTAAACAATAAAATAAATGTTTAACAAAATTGATGCAACTTTAAACCAAGTAGTTGAATTTTCAATACAGGGAGACCTGGGTTCGAGTACTGGCGGAGCTAGATACATTTATTTCACATCTTATAAAATTATTAATAGGAAATATTTAAAAAATATTAATTTTTTGACCATGGAGACAAAAACATTAACATCTAATTATTTAAAAAATGCAATAGTCGAAGTTTCATCTAAGATAAAATAATATTAATTTATTAAAGTAAGAGTTTCTTTATTTCAAGAAAAACATTTTTTCTACGAACCTAATCCAGTTTCAAAAATTGTACTCACCTTCCCAATTCGTTCCGGAGTCAAATAGACAGAGTTAATAATGTATTTCTGAGTCTATTAAAAAAAATTCTTAATTAATCTGAATCTGATGAAAATAAAACCACTGGAGAATATTATTAAATTCAAGAAAGGCAAGATAATTACTAAAACAAAAGACAATCTTTGCTCAGAATTATAATATACTTTCCTCTTTCTTTTAATCGCTAAGGTCTTATCACAATCTCCGCTATTTGGCTGAGTGGTACAAATCTTGATTTAACTAAATATAGATTGCGCGTGGATACCCTGAGCTCGAGACAATTATTATCTAGAAAAGCCTTTTTCGATTAAAGTACTTCATTATAATCAGTACGGCTCAAGAAAATAAAAGATTTTTAAGTACTGTTTAAATTTAATTGATTCAAATTACAGAGAAGAAAATATACCTATTTAATTAGTAATGCTATCTAAAAAAATAGGCAGAACAAAACTGTCGAAAACTGATGAACGCAGCTCGGCTCTTACATGCGGGGAGCCGAGCTGCATTCATCAGCTAACTTCACAGTGGATCTAACCTGCTCCCCGTTTATCTGATAGGTTGCATACTGTGTGAATATGACGTCAAGTAGTTCTTTTAAGTTCGTTTGTTTTTGAATTTTCTCGGATTTTGTAAATAGCAATTTAAGAATGAGAAATTTAAATTTTAAAAATTATTTTCTTAAAGAGAAACTTTACATTGTAAATTATTCTTCAATAATAAATTTAACAATATTATGTACTTAAAATTTTCAAAAAAAGTAGTTAGTAATTACATTTGATGACAGAATTTATTTCTAAGTGTTTGTAAACATTATTAATAAAAGAGAAAATTTCCATTTTTTTAAAGAGATAAAAAAATGAACTTATGGACGCTAAAAATATTTTCGGTATCGTAACATAAAAATTACAATTACCGAAAAATTTTTAACAAAATGTATGCATCTTATGGTTTATTTTTGAATAACAATGTCTAGCTTTTTGAGGATTTCGAAAGTTGATATGTTAATGGAATTTCTTTATTGAGGTTGCAGGGAAAATTGAAATTAATTCTTTTATCAAAAATTTGTTTAAAGAAAATGTTCAGAATGATTCAAAAAGAATTCAAATAATTCCCTACATTTTCGGAAAAGAATGTAGAGGATATCAAAAATGCAAAAATTTCAGAAAAATTAAAATAAATTTAATAGATATTACAGTTTTTGAAATTATACAAGAATAATTTCATGTAAAACAAAATCTAGGTTTTTGCGGGTTTCCAACACAAAATTTAAAAATGTTCTTAAATTTTTGAAAGGTTTCAAGAGATTAAAAAAATTTTATAAGATTTTTTGGAAACTTTTCAATAAATTTTTATTTTACAACATTTATTTTAAGATAATATTTTTAAAAATTTTCAAATTTTTCAAAAAATTTTGATAATAATCAAAAAAGAATCTAGAAGCTTTAAATGCAATTCTCTTACTTTTGCAGAATTTTTTCCCAATTTTAGAAAAATTTCGAATCATTGTAAAAGTTTTTCTGAAAAATCAAAAAAATTCAGAAATAATAACAAACGTTAAAAACACTTGAAACAAGGTTTAGTTTTTTAAAGATTTCTTGATGTTTCAAGACAAAAACAGAATATTTCTAAGATTCCTGGGAAAATTTAAAGTGATTTTTTATTTCTTAAATTAATTAAAAATATTATTAAAAGATATTTATGAATTTTTGGAATTTCGAGGAGATTACAAATATTTTGAAATTTTGAAAGATTTTCATTTTGAAATTTTTCGAGCAACTTAGGAAAATTATATTTATATTAATGGTTTTATTATTAATAATAGTTGAATTTTCTATGAAATTATTGAAAACTAAAAACTGAAATTAAAAAAAAATTTTAATTAAAAAAATTAGCAGAAAATTTGAAATTGGAACCGAAAATATGAAGTATTAAAAAAGTTAATTGTCAAAAAAAGAGGAACGAAAAATGTAACAGTTGATATAAAAATTTCATCCCAAAGAGATTTTCGGTTTAAATAAAAAATATTTCCTAACAAACCCGAATGAATTTTAACTAAACATTTTATTTTTTAACTTAAAAAGTTGAAATTTCTACCAAAAGAGCTGAATTTTCAAACTAAAAAGACAAATTTTTAACACTAGAGTTGAATTTGTCAATCAAAAAAGGTTTTTGAGTCAAAACGAAATACAATCAAAATTTTTAAATCAAATAGTAGAATTTTCAACCTACAAAAGACGCATTTTCAACCTAAACAAGATGAATTGAAAAAAATTTTTTTTTTAAATTTACATTTTTTCCAATAAAAGCGTTGAATTTTGAACAAAATAATAAAAAATTTCATAGAAAAGATAAATTCTCTGCCAGAAATATGAGAGTAAATTAAAAATCAATGATTTTTCAACTAAAAAAAGTTTTTTTTTTAAATTTTATTCTATCAAATTAGTTCAAATTTAAGTGGAAAAAGAAGGAAAAGAGGGTAATAGGGGAGAATGTGGTATTTGTTAATTAAAAAATGATATAAATTATCCACAACAACAAGTATCACGATTTTGAAAATTTTAATGTTAATTGAATTTATTGTTCACCTTATTCTAAAATTTTAATCAAATTTTCATTAATAGTTTACGAAAGAATAATTTATTAACTAAACAATGCAGTAATGTTCAGTTGCACATTGTAAATGAGCAAACGAATTTTTCTTAAAAAAAATTTAAAACGAGAAATTATTCTGATCGTAGGCTTGCTCGAGAAATTTCTATTTAGTTTAAACAAAGAGAATGAAGTAAAATTAAAAAAATTTAAATTATTAGGTTAGAAAATTGGAAATTCTGTTTAGAAAATGAAGTTAATTTTCCACTACACACTTTTGAATTCTGACTACTACTATATAATTATAGTCCCACTAGGAAAATTTATATTTAATTTTAAACAAAGAGAGTGAAGTAAATTAAAAAAAATTTTAATTATTAGGTTAGAAAATGGGAAATTGGGTTTAGAAAATAAAGTTAATTTTCCACGACACAATTTTAAATTCTGACTAATACTATATAATTGTAGGCCAACTAGGAAAATTTATATTTAATTTTAAACAAAGAGAGTGAAGAAAATTAAAAAATTTAAATTATTAGGTTAGAAAATGGGAAATTCGGTTCAGAAAATAAATTTAATTTTCCACTAAACACTTTTGAATCCTGACTGATACTCTAAGCACAAAGTGTGTCACATTAAGTGATATTTTAGACACTGAATTTTAGGGAAATCGTGTTTAGTGATTAACTAGAGCAGAAAGTTTGAATAATTTTATTCAGCTGAGTTCGAGTTATTTAGGTCGAAAATTGAAATAGTAGCACCTTGGATGTAAACGTTTTTTTTATACAGTCAAAAAACAATTTTCTAAAAAAATGGTTGATTTAGCCATAGAATATGGTAATTATATGAAAAACAAAACATTTGGATAACCCAACTAAATTTGTTGGTTTTTCTGATTAAATATTTTAATGGATGGATTGTTTGATTGCGATTCAACAAAAAAGTTTTTATGGGTGAATTTTTATGGGTGAATATTTTTTCAAAAATTTTTTTTTTTTTCATTAAAATGTTTTCAGTATACAATCAGATTTTATTTCATAACCCTCGGTTTCATAATTCCTAAAATTGTTGGCCCCTTTAGTTTCTGAGGGGTCAGGGCGAGAGACGGTTCTGACTCTCGCCTTGAAAGGGCCTCAATGCGGAAGTACTCAGTCAAGTATATTGGGCAATATTATGCATTTCAATTGAAAACGGTTCAGGCGATCCTGATTGTTTACGGAAAATATAAATATGAAAAATAACTTTTCGAATTACTTTAAAAAATGAAAATTAGTTTAATTTTTAAAGAATGCCTCTTTTTTCCGTTTTTCAGGAAACTTTCCCCTTTTCTCGTTTTTTTAAAATCCGACCACATGGTTGAATTTTGATTTAACTTTTTTCTTGGAAAATCGTTTCATTGTTAAAATGAATTTTTTTAACTGAAAATTTCACTATTCCATTACTGGCTTAAAATTAATGATTTTTATTGAAAAGTATAAAACTTTCTTGAAATTTGTATTTCAAAAAATTGCAAAATTTAACCATTTATTATTTACTATTACTATTCTATGATTTAATATTACTATTACTAATTCTATTATATAAAAAGAATAATTTTTTTTAATTGAAAATTGAACGATTTCATCATTAGTTGAAAATTGATAGTTTTCTTGTCAAATTCAAAAATTTATTCAATAATTCATATATTTCGTTGTAAATTTCTCTTTTTTGGTAAAAAACCAATTTTATTTATTGAAAATTTAACTGCTTAGTTGAAAGTCTAATTACTTCATTGAAAACCCATTTTATTAGTTCAAGATGCAATTCTTTGGTTATAAATTTAACTATTTTGTTTAAAATTCATCTTTTATTGTTAAAAATATAATTTTTAACTGAAAATTGAACTATTACATTATTTGTCAACAATGTCTAGCGTGTATCGAACAATTGCAACATTTATTTGAAAAATTTAATTATTTTGTTTAGAATTTATTTTTCATCTTTAAAAAACAATTTTTTAAACTAAAAATTGAAATATTCTATTATTAGTTAAAAATTTATAGTTTTTGTATGAAAGTTAAAAAATTTATTTGAAAATGTATTTACTTTGTTGTCAATTCGTCTTTTTTTGATAAAAAATTAATCTGCATGATTAAAAGTTTAACTGCTTAGATGAAAGATGAACGGCTTTGTTAAAAATCAATTTTATTAGTTAAAGATTAAATTCTTTGCTTGAAAATTTAAATAATTTGCTCAAAAATTATGATTTTTTTGAGAAAATTAATTTGTTTGAATTGAAAATTTAACCACTCCATTACTGGTATAAAATCGATAGTTTTTGTATTGAAATAAACAATTTTTGTTGGAAATTTAATTAATTTGTTAAAAATTCAATCATTTAAGTTCTATAACATTTATATTTTTTGTGTAGAATTAATTTATTTTTGTTAAAAATTCGAATGTTTGGTTGATGATTTAACAGTTTTATTAAAAATTCATTTTTTTTAGTTGAAAATTACCTTTATCGACTTAAAATATAACACATATATTTTTGCCTTACCTGGTTGGAAGTTAAACTAATTTGTTGAATACTTATTTTATTGATCAAAGATTTGATTGTTTTGTTGCAAATCTTTTTTTGGTGGTTCAAATTAATGTTTTTTTCATTGTTTGTGAAAATTAGTCCTTTTTTGGTTGAAAATTAAGTTTTGTTATTAAAAATTTAACTAAACCATTATTTTTGGTAAATTAATCGTTTTTAGTTAGTTAAATTGAAAATTTATATTTTTCGATTGAAATTCTAACATTTTTTGTAGAAAATTCCTCATTTTGGCTTAAAAATGTGACTGTTTTTTTTTGGGTTAAAAATTCAATTGTTTTACTGTTTTTCTTATTAACTACAAATAATTTTTGTTTGATCTACTACAGTTTTCCTTGAGAATTTAAATTTAAGTTCTTTATTGAAGTCTAATAATTTAAATAGGAATTTCAAAGTTTTTCTTTTGCAAATTTAATTATTTTATTAAAACGTCAACTAATTAGTTAAAAATTTGTCTCTTTTGGTAGAAAATTAATATATTTATTAACTCTACATTAAAGAAATTATTTCCCTGTTATTAAATTTTTTGACCTAAATAGCATTATTGAGTTTTTGAACAGCCCTTTGTTGAAGAGTTTTTAAAAAATTTTAAACGAATTTAATTTATATAATTCAAAATATGTTACAGATAAAAAATAAAGAATAACTGATCAATTGCGACCTCATTCCTTTTGCGGGATCAAAGTGTAAACATTCATGGCCGCATGAACAGTTTCCAATTGTAATGCATAATATTGCGCAATATATTCGACTGAGTACTCGCGCACTGCGGCCCTTCCGAGGCGAGAGTCGCAACCGTCGCTTGCCGGAGAGCTTGTTTACGAGATCGTTGTTCTTTTGTAAACCTTAAAGCTTCAATGCTATTGAAACCGATTTCAAAAAATATAAAAATCGATACATTACGATTTCCGTCTCCTTCAAGAGATCTTCTCTAGTTAGCAAATATAATATAAAAAATTATAAATTTGTGTTATGACCTTAACGTACCGTGAGTGAAAAGTAATTTTAATCTTAATAATATCACTCGATAATAATGATAATTGGACGTTATTATTTATAAGTGGTCTTATTTAATAAATTTAAATTTGATCAAAATTTCTATGAAAATTTACCCATTCTTATTAAACATAACCATTTTTTATTGGTTTTTGAAATTTTAATTTTATTTGCAAAAAAATTAAGACCAGATTTTGAATTTTCTGAATTTGTAAAATTTCAAAACTGAGCTTTCGAAGAAATTTTAAACATTTTTTTTCCCAAAAAGTTATCAATCTTCGGTGAATAATTTAACAATTTGAATCTAGAGAAATACTTCATAAATGTAAAAAAAAGATTGAAAGATTTATATACCAGTTTAAGAAAATTGAAATTTTTTTCTAATTTTGAAATTAAAAATGTACTAAAACTTGCCTTGTTGGTTCTAGGAAGTCGATTATTTTTTTCTGGTTAAAAATTGATTTTTTTACTTGAAATTTACCATGCCCGTTAAAAGTTCCTAATTTTAGTTGTAAATTTTTATTTTTCAGTTTGGAAATTTCCCTAATACCAAATTTCAACTATTCGCTTTTTTGGCTTAACAACCCGACAATTTGGTTGCGTTTATTTTCTTTCTTGACTGCAAAATCTTGTTTAATTAAAAGTTCTACTACTTTCTGGAAAATTCGTCTGGTTGCTTAAAATATTCTTCACTGTGAATAAAAATCAAACTATTCTTAGTTAAAATTTAATTTTTCATGAAAAGTCTACAATTATATTTCTAGTTGAAAATCACCATTTTTTAAAATTTGTATTATTTGTTTACAAATTTAATTTTTTTTTTTAATTTAACAACTTGGTTAAAAAGTAATCATAAATGAGTAAACAAACTTTTTGTAGAACTTTCTCAACCGCGCAAAATATTTTAAAAACATTTCTTTGTATTTGTTTTTTTTTTTGCAAGAAAAATGCGAGATATTAATTTCATGAACAAAAGCTCTCCTGGCTAAATTAAACTAACGTCACAAATTTAAGGGGGGGGGGGGTCATAAATAGCCAAAAATTGGACGACCACTAAGGAGAAAGTAATTTTGAAATAAATCAAAAGATCTGAAGAGTATACGTTGAGACTTATCGTGTGCGGTGACTATTTAATGATAGGCTGCCGGGCGCCAGTTCATTTAAATTTTAAAAGTGAACTGAGCAGACCAAACAAAATGCTTTTACGCAATTATTTTAATTTTTATGCATTTTGTTTACCATTACGTGACCGTGAAAAAAAAGACGACCGAAGAATTAAGTCAACGAGGAAAAGAGGAATACAGATATACTAATTATTTAGTGTCTTATCTCTAAATTAGGAATTCTGAACAAAAAATCAAAGAATTCTGAACAAAAAGTGGAATTTTTAAAAAGAGAAGAAAACAATCTTTTTTTTAGTTTTTAAGAAAGCAGTTTAATTTTAAACCTAGTTCTTAAATTTTTAACCAAAAATATGAGTTTTTGAACAACAACAAAATAATTTTCTCTCGAAGAAAACGAATTTTTTATGAAATTCAAGAGTTCTCAACCAAAAAGCTGAAATTTTAACTCATTTTGGTTGTAATGGTGGTTGTCCAAATTTGATCGTTGGATTCTTTGTTTTATTTTGACGAATTCTATACATTAACTTGATTATTTTCAAAATTCATTCTTTTTCATCGAAAATTTACTTCTTTTTTTGAGGTCAAACTTTTTTGTTAAAAGTTAACATTTTTTAATGACAAAATCAACTCTTTTGAAGAAAATTTATTTTGTTGGCTTGAAAATTTAATATTTTTGATGAAATTTGTTTCCTTAATTAAATGGAAAGAAAAAGAGGAAAAGAGGAATACAGATATAATAATAATTATAATTAATAATTAATTTCGAATTTCACCTTTCCCTTTTCATCTATCTTGGTCATTTTTTCCAAATTCGTGTCATTAATTTTCTACTAAGAACAATTTTCTACCTAAAAAGAAGAATTTCTAATAAAACGATTGAATTTTTAAATAAAAATAATAAATTTTACTATAAAATGAAAATGGGTTAATTAAATTTTTTAATCGTCAGCTTGAGATTGAAGGAGAGCTTAAAAACTGATAAATCTAGCTTGAAGGCCCCCATCTGAGTAAACCTGAGTCAAGCGCTAAATTTAATAATTTTGAACTCAACAGCATTTTTGAAAATAAAATAGTTTAATTTTGAACTAAAGAAACAAATTTCATCAAAAATATTAAATTTTCAAGCCAACAAAATGAATTTTCTTCAAAAGAGTTGATTTTTTCGTTAAAAAATGTTAACTTTTAACAAAAATGTTTCATCTCAACAAAAGAATTTAATTTTCGATGAAAAAGAATGAATTTTTGAAAATAATCAAGTTAATGTATAGAATTCGTCAAAATAAAACAAAGAATCCAACGATCAAATTTGGACAACCACCATTACAACCAAAATTAGTTGAAATTTCAGCATTTTGGTTGAGAACTCTTGAATTTTATAAAAAATTGTTTTTTTTCGAGAGAAAATGATTTTGTTGTTGTTCAAAAACTCATATTTTTGGTTAAAAATTTAACAGCTAGGTTCAAAATTGAACTGCTTTCTTAAAAACTAAAAAAAAGATTGTTTTCTTTTTTTTTTAATTCAACTTTTTGATCAGAATTCTTGATTTTTGTTCAAAATTCGTCTTTTTTGGTAGTAAATTGATATTTTGTTTAAAAATTAATCTTTTTCAGTACAAAATTCAACTTTCTGATTGTCAATTCTAGAATGTTATTGAAATTAATCCTTTTTGGTAGTAAATTAAGCTTTTTGTTTAAAAATTCATCTTTTTTAGTTGAAAATTAAATTTTTGGTAGATAATTCTCGAAGTCTGTTAAAAATTCGTTTTTTTTTCTGTAGATAATTAATTTTTTGTTTAAAAATCAATCTTTTTGGTTAAAATTTTCAATGAAAACTTTTTTAAGTTAAATTGCTTTCTTAAAACACAAAAAAAAACACTTTTTTTCTTAAATATTTAACATTTTGTCGAAAATTCATGAATTCTTTTAAAAATTCGTTTTTTTTTTGGTTGAAAATAAATATATATTTTTTTAAAATTCAATTTTTGTTTGAGAATTCTTGAATTATGTTCAAAATTAATTTTTTTAATTTGAAAATTAGAATTTTTGTTTTTAAATCAATCTTTTCAGATAAAATTTTCAACAACAACGTTATAAAATTAAATTGCTTTTTTAAAAACTAAAAAAGAACTTTTTTTTTTTAATATTCAACTTCTTCGTTGAGAATTCTTGAATTTGATTGAAAATTCGTCTTTTGTTAGTAAATCAAATCTTTTTGTTTAAAAATTCATTTTTTCATTTGAAAATTCAACTTTTTGTTCAGAATTCTTGTCTTTTCTTAATAATTCATCTTTTTTGATAGTAAATTGATATTTTTCGTAAAAATTCATGTTTTTTGGTTGAAAATTCAATTTTATGGTTGATAATTCTTTAATTTTATTAAAATTCATCCTTTTTGGTAGTAATTTTATCTTTTTGTTTAAAAAATTCGTATTTTTTAGTTGAAAATTCAACTTTTTGATTCAGAATTCTTAAATTTTGTTAAAAATTCATCTTTTTTTGTAGTAAATTAATCTTTCTGTTAAAAAATTGATTTTTTTTTTGAAAATTCAACTTTCTGGTTGGTAATTCATAAATTTTGTCTAAATTCATCTTTTTTGGTAGTAAATTAAGATTTTTGTTTAAAAACACATATTTTTTAGTTGGAAATTTAACTTTTTGGTTGAGAATTCTTGAATTCTGTTAACAATTCGTTTTTTTCGGTAAAAAATTAATCTTTTTCATCAATAAATAATCTTTTTATTTAAAAATTAATTTTCTGAAAGAAGAATTTTCAATAAAATTCAAGAATTCTCAATCAAAATATTGAATAAATAAGAAAGAAAAAAAGTCTTTTTGTTCCAAATTTTTGCTTATTTAGTTTAAAATTTAACTTTTTGGTTCAGAATTCATGAATATAGTTAAAAGTTCGTATTTTTTGGTAGAAAATTAATGCTTTTGTTTATAAATTAATCTTTTTGAAAAATAAAATTCAAATTTTTGGTTATAATTCTTGAATTCTATTCGAATTCGTTTTTTTTTAGAGTAAATTAATTTTTTTGTTTAAAAGTTTATCTTTTTTTAGTTAAAATTCAACTTTTTGTTCAAGAATTCTTGAATTCTTTTATGAATTCGGTTTTTTTTAAATTTTTGGTTATAATTCTTGAATTTTATTAAAATTTGTCTTTTTTTGCAGTAAATTAATTTTTTTTGTTTAAAAGTTTATCATTTTGAGTTAAAATCTAACTTTTTGGTTCAGAATTCATGAATATTGTTGAAAGTACGTATTTTTTGTTAGAAAATTAATGCTTTTGTTAAAAAAATAATCTTTCTGAAAAATAAAATTCCAATTTTTGGTTATATTTCTTGAATTTTATTAAAATTCGTCTTTTTTGGCTGTAAATTAATTTTTTTGCTTAAAAGTTTATCATTTTTAGTTAAAATTCAACTTTTTGTTCAAGAATTCTTGAATTCTGTTATAAATTCGTTTTTTTTGGTAGAAAATTTTTGGTTATAATTCTTGAATTTTGTTAAAATTCGTCTTTTTTGGTGGTAAATTAATTTTTTTGTTTAAAAATTCATCATTTTTAGTTGGAATTCAACAACTGAAGTTTTTTCTAAATGAAAATTCAAATATTCATTTGAAACTTTTCTTTTTTTTTTAAATTTATAATTCATCTGTTATAAGAAAAATGTCATCTTTCTTGGATAAAAATGCAACTACTTTGTTACAAATTTAATTATTTGGTAGAAAATTTGCTTTTTGTTTAAAATTTATATTTTGGTGTGAAAAAATGAACTGAAATGTTTTCTGGATTAAAATTCAAATTTAAAATAAAAATGTTTTAGTAAAAATTTCATCTTTCAGGAATAAAATTGCAACTATTTGCTAGATAATTTATCTATTTTGTTTAAAAAAATCGTCTTTTTTGGATGAAAATTCAATTGAAAAAATTTCTTTTTGAATAAAAATTCTTTTTTTATGAGAAATTAAAAGTTTTGGCTAAAAATGCAACTTTGTGGTGGATAATACAAATATTTGGTTAAGAAGTCATTTTTGGCTAAAAATTCGCCTTTTTCGATTAAAAATTCAATTCTTTTTTTAAAAATTGTTTTTCAAATATCCAAATTCAATTTGAAATGTAAAAATGATTTTTTGTTTAAAAATTCATATTTTGATCTTGAAAAGTCAACTGAAATATTTATTAACAGAAAATTCAACTATTTAAAAAAAAATTATTTTATATTATTTTCAAAGATTTTGTAGGTATTATTAGTTGAATATTCATCTCTTTCCTGAAACGTTGAATTATTTAGTTGAAAATTAATCTTTCTTAATTCAAAATTTAATGACTTGGGTAAAATAATTTAACTTTTTTATTAGAAATTTATTTATAGTTGAAAAATTCATATTATAATCTTGAAAGGCAACTAGAATTTTTTTTGATAAAAATAGAACTATTTTTTTTTTAACAATAATTCACCTTTTTTAAGAGAAATTCAATCTTTTTTGATAAAAATTCAACTATTTGGTAAATAATTCAACAATCTGGTTAAAACAGTCATTTTTGGTTAAAAAGTCGCCTTTTTCGAATGAAAATTCTATTTTTTTTCTAAAAACTTATTTTTTGTTTAAAAATTCATAATTGGATCGTGAATCATCAACTGAAATCTTTTTCACAACAAATTCAAATTTAAAAAAATTTATCTTTCCGATTTAAAAATTCATCTGTTTTGGTAAAAATTTCATTTTTTAAAATGAAAATGCAACTTTGTCGTTAAAAATGATTCTTCTTTGCTTGCATTTTTTCAAATTGAAACTTATAAAAAATAAACCAGCCAACATTTTTATAAATATCATAAAAAATGAGGATGCATTTAATCTTCCACTTGACTCATATGAAAAAACTTTCTGACACTATGTACCAAAAAATGAACATTTCAAAATACAAAAATACAAAAATGCGAAAAAAGAACTGCTTGATGCTATAAAAAAATTTATGATTAACAATCAAAAAAACAAATTTTTTAAAACGACACCATGTTTGTTTGAGTAAAAAATTTTCTTTCACTAAAAATTCTCAATAATAAACATTTTCGAAAAATATGCCAATATTTCTGTAAAATTGCCAAATAATAAAAAAATGTACTCTTCCAATTAACTCACACGAAAAATGTTTTGAAAAATATTTACAAATATCAGGACGATTTAAAAATCCGAAAATAAATTTAAAAAAAGAAACTTCCATTTTTCTATAATATTCTATGTTTTCTTTGCGGAAAAAAATTTGGACTAAAAATTTAAAGAAGTAACATTTTCTAAACAGAAACAAACAACGATCTCCGATAATTTACACCACAAATAAGGACGACTGTAACCTCTCACTTTATCCATTTATAACAAATTTCTGTGGCACTATGTGCGCAAAAAATGAAGGTTTCAAAATCCAAAAATTTAAAAAAATTCAGAAAAATCACAATATTTAAATAATTTATAAACCTCTCCGGCCTTACCCATACTGGAAACTTTTTTTACTCGAAATCTCTTGTGCTTATTTCAGAAAAAATTTTCGTATACTAACAATTCTGATGAATGAGAATTTTCAATAAAGAATTTTCAAAATCACGGTTCCTAGAACTTTCTGTGTATTTTGCGAAAAAAGAAAATTCCACTATAAATTTAAAAACTTAAAATTTTCAAAGAATAAACCAATAAAAATTTATGAACATTTTTTTAAAAAATGACGACTTTAGCCTTTTGTTCATCTCAAAAATGATTAAGGTTTCAAAATTCAAAAATTAAAATAGCCTTAAAAATCACAATATTTACCAGACTTAGAAAAACTTTTTGTCTCCTCCCTCATAATGGAAACTATTATTTTCCATAATCCCTGTCTTTTTTGGAGAAAATAAATTCTTTTGTTAAAAATTCTAGTAATTTAAAATTGTCAAAAAATATTCAAGCAACAATTTCTGTAAGTTTCCCAATTAATAACAGCATTAACCTTCCAATTAAGTCAGGACAAAAACTTTTCTGAAAATATTTACAAAAAAACATGATTAACTAAGAATACAGAAATAAGTAAATTAAGACGAAAAAATAAAAAATAATAATTTTCACAAAGTCTACAAATAATTTTGACTTTCTCGCCCCTCTACGCCTTTTAACAAATTGAAAAATTATTTCAAAACTAACTTAAAAATACTTTAAACTTAATTCTGGACTGTCAGATATTTATTTTTCCGAAAAAGTGAATCCTTCCTACAGTATGTTATTATTAGAAATAATAAATAATAAATAATGAGGAAATTAAAAAAAAAACCACCGCTCTTCCCTGTCCATGAAACACCCACTTTCCATAATCAACTATGTTTCTTCTAAATTTTGTTTTCAAAAATGCACAATTTGAAGAACAATCTTTCGATTTTGAAACAAAATTACAGGATAAATAAAGGACTTATCAAACCTTGATTTAATAAATAGAGCTCAAATATTTACTAAATGTATCGTAGACTAAAAATTTTTTAAAAACATAATCCGAAAAAATACTTTGACCTACATTGCTGAAGGTCAAATATTTATTTTTCCGAGAGGTTGAATTGGAAGTAGTGTATTTGTATGATCTTACATTTATTCTTGCAAGCCAAAGATGGTTGCATGATGTGTATCTCAGTTTCCCTCCCCCTTTCTCTGCTCGCAAATCTAAGAGGGAAGGTGAAAGGAAGAAGAAAATAAAAGGACAGATCCAGTTCGATCCTCGTTGGTCCTGTTTATTTGACGAGGTCGCTTCGCTTTATTGCGAATAGAGGATCCGGTTTACAGCGCTCCAAGATGAGAAGCGGATGAAGGGTAGTGAAGGAGGGGAAAAAAAAGAGTGGGTGGAAGGGAGTTGGAGGAGGTTCAAGAAAAGGAGACGACCTAAGGCCAATAAAAACTCTTCTATAGAGAGCCAAAGAAGAAGAAGAAGAAAAGGAGAGGAGGAAGAAGATAGAAGAAACAGAAAAAGCAAAAGAAGAGGATGAAGAAGGAAAATAATTACTTATAAGAGTAGGATGAGAGATAACGTCGTAGGAAAGGAATGGAAGGGATAAAAGGTTGGTGGGAATCTTTCTTCTTTCTTCTATTTCCTTCTCCCTTCCTCTTTTCCCCTGGTACCGATATCCTTATATCTCTTTCCTCCCGAGAAGAGTTTCTTGATGCTTGGTTGAATGTTGCAGATGCTTTGCAGGAAATTGAAATGCTTTTAAATTAATTTGAGGGGCCAAAAACGCTGATAATCCGCTTGATTATCCAAAATGGTAATTTTGTAATTTTAATTGAAGAGTAATCGACTTTTAATTTAAAATACTCCAGGGTAACCGTGTTTCACTTTGGTATAATTCAGTTTTAATCAAGAGTAATCAATTTGAATCTAGCCTCGCAGATCCAAACATTTGAGTGCCCTCGAGTGACGACGATTATCGCATCTGTTTACATTATCAACGAGAATATTTATGCTCTTTAAGTTACTGCGATCGTACAGAATTTGACTGAAACTCATTTTTGTTTCTTGAGAAATCTATTTAATCTTAAAAAATTGTAGTTAATGCTCTTTTTTATATATAAAAAATCTAGGTAGCTTTTAACCAAATTAAAAATGGTTTACAGTGCGAACAAGTTGTTTTTTCATAATTATAGATACTAGAAAGTAATAAATATTTAGAAATTCATTGTTATTTAAATTATAGTTACATTTTCGAAGACTATGACTTATTTTAAATTTTAACTATTTTTGAAATCTTTTGCATTTGAAAATATGACTTCATCCTGAGCTAATTATTTTTAAAGAAAAAATTACAATTTTGATTAATATTTCGTATCATTTCTTAATCTTTCATTTAAAAATTATGTAGCCTCACTTTTTTATTAGAATAATAAACAATATAAGCTTTGAAAATTTGGAAATTTCATTTTATTTGACTTACATATATATTTTCAAAGACAATGAAATCCTTCTAATTTTTACTAATAATACAAATTCTTAAATGTTTATAATTTAATGTAATTTAACTCTCAGATAAATTTTCAAGAAATATGACGCCCTTCTAATTGTATCTATTATTGCAATCTTAAACAAATGTAAATCAGATGTCATCCTGTGCTATTTTTTTAGAAAACATTAAAATTAGAATTATTTTTAGAATGTAAAGAAGTATAGAAAATTGAAAAAAAAGTTTCATCCTTGGCTCATTTATCTTTAAAGAAAATGGATTCAACTAAGAATATCTTTCTCATGACTTTTTTTACGATGCTTGGTAAATTCACAAGAATTATTAATTATTTAAACCTTCTTTTTTGTTTAAAAAAAATTCGTCTTTTTGCCTTAAAAATTCATTTTTTAGTAAAAACTAATGACAGAAAATTCAATTCTTTTTTGTTTAAATCTATCTTTTTCATTGAAAAATTCATCTTTTTTAGCAACAATATCATTTTTTTATGAAAATTCAACTTTTTGGTTAAAAAAAATATTTTTCTTTGCTTGAGTATTCAACTATTTTGTTTAGAAGATTTGGTGAAATCACTTTGTTAAAAAAATTTTTTTTTCTTGACGAGAGGATTTATGCAGCTAAGTTACTGCGAACATACAGCATTCGGCTGGGAATCATTTTAGTTTTTTGAGAAATTTATTTAATCTTAAAAAATTGTAGTTAATGCTCTTTTTTATATTAAAAAAAAATTCAGATAGCTTTCAACTAAATTTAAAAAAATTCACAATTTTAATTACAAGTTGTTTTTTCGTATTTATAGATACTTTCTCAAATTTTATCTATTTTTGAAATTTTAAGCAATTGAAAATATGACTTTATCATGGGCTAATTATTTTTACAGAAAAAATTACAATTTTAATTAATGTTTTAAATAATTTCTTAATGTTTCTTTTTTAAATTGTGTAGTCTTACTTTTTTATTAGAATAATATATATTACAAACTATGAAAATTTGGAAATAATATTTAATCCTGTGTTTTTTTCCAGAAAACATTGAAACAAGAATTATTTTTGGAATTCAATTTAATCCAAAGTGTACCTAATTTTTGCAAATTCTCAAAAATTTTTTGCTGAAGATTTCATTTTTAGTTGTAAATTTTGTTTAATTGGTTGAAAATTCAACTATTTAAAAAAGAGACATCCTTTGTGGCTGCAAATTTAACTGTTTTGTTAAAAAGTCGTATTTTTGATGAAAACTATTTATTTTTGAGAATTTCTCATATTGCGTATTTCTTGGATAAGATGCAACTGTTTTGTTGAAAATGAAACTATATTGTAGAAAATTTACTTTTTCTTTAAAGTTCCTATTTTTGTGTTGAAGTCAATTAGAATCTTTTTGAATGAAAATTCAACTCTTTTTTGAAAACTTGTCCTTTGTTTTTAAAAATTCATCTCTTTTAGCAAAATATTTATTTTTCTTAAATAAAAATGCAACTGCTTAGTGGAAAATGTAACTATTTCGTAGAAAATTTACTTTTCTTAAGTCTAATATTTTGACTTTGAAAAGTAAACTGAAATATTTTCTGGATGAAAACTCAACTTAATCTTTTTTTAATTCATCTGTTTTAAGAGAAAATTGATCTTTCTTTGATAAAAATGCTACTTCGTGGAAGAAACTTAATCTATTTTTTTAAAAAGTCATACTTTTTGTATGAAATTTACATTTTGGTGGTGATAAATGAAATGAAATCTTTTCTGGGTGAAAGTTCAACCTAGCAAAAATTGTCATTTTTTATCAGATTCATCCGTTTTATTACGAATTTAGTAAGAAAATTAAATTTTTTCAGAGAAACTTATTTCTGGTTTCAGAATTCAAATTTTGATTGTGAAAAATTTACTGAAATATTTTACTTGAGTATTCAACTATTTTGTTAAAAATTTAGCTGTTAAGTCAAAAGCCTTTTTTGGTTTAAAATTCATCTTTTCATTAAAAATGAAACTTTCGCATTTTTTAGGATTTTTTTTTCAGTAGAAAATTCTCCTACTTTAGTATTAAAAATCATTTTCTTAGTCTGAAATTTCGTGTTTGTTTGATAAAAATGCATCAATTCCGTAGAAAAATAATTTTTGGCTGAAGTAATATTTTTGTTTAAAAATTCAATTTTTGTAGAGCTAATTCGTCTTTTGGCTTGAAGGTTAAACAAGTTAGATAAGCTTTTATTTATTCCTTGAGTTAAATATATTTATGTGTTGAAAATTCCTCTTTTATATCAAAAATTTAATTATTCTCTTGAAAGTTCAAGTATGTTGTTAAAAAGTACTCTTTTATAGTAGAAAAGACAGTTTTTTGTTAAAAATAAATTAATAAATTTGAGTGCGCTCGAGCCATGACGATTATCGCACCTGTTTCCATTATCGACGAGAAGATTTATTTTTTTACGTTACTGCGATTGTACATAATTCAACTGGGCATATTTTGTTTAAAATCTAGGTAGCTTTCAACCAAATTAAAAAAAGGTTTAAAATATAAAAAAACTTGTTTTTTCATAATTATAGATACTGGAAAATTATGAATATTTAGAAATTCATTGTTATTTTTATTTTAGTGACATTTTCGAATTCTATGACTTATTTCAACTTGAAAATATTTTTGAAATCTTAAGCAAATTGAAAATATTACTTCATACTGGGCTAATTATTTTAAAGAAAAAATTACAATGTTGATAAATATTTTGTATTATTTATTAATGTTTCTTTTTATTAATATTCAGAAATGATATCTAAAAATTACAATTAGTTTCCGAAAATTCCTAAATTGTGTCAGAAATATAAGCTATCGTTAACGGAAGAAGTGCGCGGTTCGCAACCGCGCACTCCTCACTTTTCGAGCGCGTTTGAAGCGGACAAAGCATGGTGGTTGCGGTCATGGGCGGCAATGAACTGTCAAAGGTTGTACTGAATTATAACGATACAGTGAATCTTTTTTTTCTGACATTGAATGGTCTCGAGCGTGAAATCGATTCGAAATTTTCACGAGAAGCAGAAACTGTATAAAGTGTTGAAATCGCGAGTAAAGGCAATTTGAAAAAAAATTTAATTGTGCGAATTATTTTTGCAATAAAATGTTTGGTTAAATTTACCAGAATTCTGGTTTATTCAACCAGACATTCTTCCTAGTGTACTTTCTTAAATATTTTTTTTTGTAGATTATTCATCATTTTAGTAGTAGCCCCCTTTTTTGTTTAAAATTCAACCATTTTATTGAAAAAAGTTGTTGTAAAAAATTTTTTCAACTGAAAAATTAAATCTTCCATTTTCTTTTGATATTATCTTATTGGTTAGAAATGTATTTCTTTATCGAAAAATTCAACGAATAGTTGAAAACTTCTTTTAAAAATTCAAACTTTGGTTGAAAATTAAGGTATTTAATTGAAAATTAATCTTTAATTCATTTTTTGATTAAAAATTACTTTTATATTTCAGATTAATTTTCAACTGAAAATTGAACTATTATATTTTTGGTATGATATCCTATTGATTTGAAATTTATTTCTTCAGGGGAGAATCCAACGACTAGTTAAAAAGTTCCTTTATTAAAAATTTGGTCGAAAATTAATGTATTTTGTTAAATTTATTATTCAGTTGAAAATTAATCATTTTGGTTAAAAATTCATTTTATGATTAAAAATTAATTTTTTTATTTTAGATTAATATCTTAACTGAAAATTCGACTATTCCATATTTGGTATGATATAATATTGGTTAAAAATTTATTTATTTAGAGAAAATTGAAAGACTAGTTTGAAAATTCCTTCAAAAATTTAAAATTTGGTTGATAATTAATGTATTTTGTCAAAAATTAATCTTTCAGTTGAAAATTAATCATTTTGGTTGAAAATTCATTTTTTGATTAAAAATTATTATTTTTTATTTTAGATTAATTTTTCCACGGAAAATTAAACTATTGCATTTTTGGTATGATATCTTATTGGTTAAAAATTTATTTCTTTAGAGGAAAATTAAACGACTAGTTTAAAAATCCAAAATTTGGTTAAAAATTAATACGTTTTGTTAAAAATTAATTTTTCCGTTGAAAATTAATCATTTTGGTTGAAAACTCATTTTTTGATTAAAAATGATTTTTTTAAATTTCAGATTTATTTTTTAACTAAAAATTTAACTATGAAATTTTTGGTATGATATCTTATTGGTTAAAAATTTATTTCTTTGGGGGGAAATTGAACTATTAGCTTGAAAATTCCTTTAAAAATTCAAAATTTTGTTGTAAATTAATGTATTTTCTTAAAAATTATTCTTTGAGTTGAAAATTAACCATTTCGGTTAAAAATTCATTTTTTTTATTAAAACATACTTTTTTTTTATTTTAGATTAATTTTTTGACTGAAAATTTAACTATTCCATTTTTGGTTTGATATCTTATTGGTTTAAAATTTATTTCTTTAGGGGAAAATTAAACGACTAGCTTAAAAATTCTTTTAAAAATTCAGAATTTTGTTGAAAGTTAATGTATTTGGTTAAAAATTAATCTTTTAGTTGAAAATTCGTTTTTTAAAAATAAAAATTACTTTTTTTATTTTAGATTAATATTTAAACTAAAAATTCTGCTATTCCATGTTGGTATAATATCTTATTGGTTAAAAATTTATTTCTTTAGTGGAAAATTAAACGACTAGTTTAAAAATTTCTTTAAAAATTTTTGGATAATTTATGGAAAATTACAATATATAATTGATCATATTACAGGAAATGACAAAAATATTCCGGAAATTTCTGAAAATTGCCGGAAATATATAGACATTTCTAAATTAAATTTCGTGTAATTTATCTTAAGTTACTATAAATTACCTGTCATATTACCATAAATTACTAATAAAAAATTAAAAATTTTTGGAAATTGATAAAAAAGTTTAAAATTGAATTTGCGGTAATTCATGATATGTTACCATATTTACCTGCAACATTACCATAAATTACCACAAATTTTCATAAATTTTCGGATAATTATAGACGTTTTACATTGAATTTTGGGCAATTAATAGTAATTTACTATAAATTACCTGTAATATTACCATAAGTTACCAAAAAGATCATAAATTTCAGGAAATATATAAAAAAAAAAATTGATTCAATTTTAGATAGTTCGTGGTAATTTACCATATTTGCCTACAAAATCACCATAAATGACCCTATATTTATAGAAATTTCGAAATTGAATTCTGAAAAATTTATGGTAGGTTACCATAAATTACCGGGAAGATTAATATAAATTACAAAAAAATTCATAAATTTCTGGAAATTTATAAAAATGTTTAAAATTGAATTTTCGGTAGTTTATAGTAATTTACCAAATTTACCAATACAATTACCATAAATGACCAAACATTTTCGGAAATTTATCGATATTTTTAAATAGAATTTTGGATAATTGATGGTAACTAATCATAAATTACCTGGAATATTACCATAAATAACCAAAAATTTCATAAATGTCCGGTCATTTATAAAAATGTTCCAAATATAATTTTGGGTACTTTATGGTCATTTGCCTTCGATCGGCAATCGGAAGTTCTGTGGTTCGATTCTCAGTGCAAAGAAGTGAGATCTTTTTTCAGAAAAAATTAATTTTGAAATTTTGAAAAAGTGACGCATCTCTGAAAGGTCCTAGAGACATTTTTAACAATTTACTTTATAAGCTGTCCCAAAAAAACTTGTTTGAGTGTATTAGACAGTGTCCCCAATTTTGGGAAATTTTTAAACTGCGCTTGCGTCTCGCCGACCACTCGATTGGTCACTGTTAGCGCGCTGATTTTGAATTATGTAAATATTCAGATTTAATATTTATTATAAATAATTATTGACAAATACCCAAACAGAATTTTTCTAATTCTGAAATAAGATTTTGGAGTGACAGATACAAAAAATTCGACTTTAATGAAAAAAGAGGTTATAAATTTGGAGTTCAGAGAAATAAATCATTTTTGTTTGTCCCAATAATTAATCTCATCTCTTTCGAGTTTTAACCTTAAAACTTTTAAAATTAAATTTTTGTTTACGATTACGATAAATTTTTATTTCTCTAATACATTTGTTTTTGTTTAAACGTTTAAAATTAAATTTTTGTTTATTTCCGACAATGTGACATAGAATAAAATCACTAAAATTATACAAAATTAATTAAGAATAATTAATTATTGCACCGATTAACTTTATATCATACATTTTTTAATAAAATCAACAAGACACGTTTTTTTAAGTTATGTTGAAAGAAATTGGAATCGAAACAATATTATGTAAAAAAATTCTCTTCTGATTATAATTGTTTATATTATAAACAAATTTAATGTACAAATTCAGTAATCAGGAATTTTTCGACAGAAATATTCGTCTTTTTCTATGTCATTTTTTCGATTCGAAAGATTATGATAATTTCAGCAAAATTCATAATTTTTTGGTCAATTTTATGATTTTTTAAAAACAAATTTAATAAAAAAAATTTTCTGTAAACAAATGCCTGATCAATGCAGTTGTTCATCAAATCTGTTTGAAGAAATAATAAAATTTATCAACTTATTATGAATGTTGCTGAAATTTCTATCAAGTTCCCATCTGAAAAGACTGGAATTGAAAAAACCGAATTTTTCTGCCGACAAATGCCCGAATAATGCATTTGTTTATTGAATTTGTTTAAAAGATCATAAGATTAATGATCAAATTATGAATTTTTTTACAAATATCATAAAGTTCCGAATTTAAAAAAATGTACATCGAAGAAAACGAATTTTTCTGTCGCAAAATGCCTGATTACTGCATTTGTTTATAACATTTCTTCCAATATAACTAGAAAAAACGTCTGATTATGGAAAATCATAAGAAACATTTTTTCATCAAATAATTTGTTTATTAAAAATTTTGTTATTTAATAATATATATAATATTGCAACATCTTTAGCTAATATTAGTTTATAAATCTTAGGCGATTTTCACACTTTCTGTTATTGACGAGCACTGTGAACGTCAAATAGAAAATTGGCCATTTTTTCGTCATATTTGTTTGTTTATGTATTTTTGCAGTAAGTGATAAATAAATTTTTTTGAGGCCAATTCCGCTTTTTTAAAATAATTTTATCAGATAAGTTAACAACCCAATTTTTTTAATCTGTCGCTATTTTTTGATTTTGTTAACATCTTAAATTTTCAATTTTATTTAGTGACATGCTAATTAACTTTTTGACAAAATTGTTGATATTTGCTGTAGTACTTACTAAAAGTCCATTAAAGAAATTTTCTGAGAAAATTATTATAATTTGATTATTGAAACAATATAAATCTTTTGCGATGTCATTAATTTCTAAGGAAATATCAGTGATTTCATTGTTTAGTATTATTTTACCAAGAAAGTTAATAGATTTTTTCAATTTGTTGACAGATTTTTTTAGAAAAACAACGGATATTAGAATTAATGTTACAAATAATGTGATTCGTCTGTAAAATTATCTGTAAAATCCTTCGTTGTCCATAATTTAGAAATTAAAAAAAGGTGAGGCTGATGTTTAGACCGTATGTGCTACTTTTAAATCGTAAAAATAAAATTGGAAATAAGTAAATTCAGTTTATACAAAACCAGCAGAAGTTGCAGTAAAAAGTTTAATAACAAACTTTTTTTTTAGAATGCTCATTTTTTAAAAAGAGACAATGAAACTGCGTCTGTTTTAATCTCAATGTATTTTATGAATAGTAATAATATACATTTATGGAAATGATATACAAGTTGAGATACAAATTCGAGTACGAAGCACGAGATACGTGATGAGAATGTATTCGTTAAAGCCGAAGGAGCTTTAACAAAAAAAAGGGACTATCACCAAATTACTGTTGTCGATGTTTTGACTTTTAGTTTAAAAAAATCTGTGCGAGGTAAATACATTATCGAGTGTGGAGCGCGAAGCGCGAGAACCAACAATCGCGCGCCCTAGGCACGCTCAAATAATTATTTATCATCAATATTAAATCTGAATATTTATATAATTCAAAATAAGCGCGCGAATAGTGACCAATCGGGTTGTCGGTGCGACGCAAGCGCAGTTAAAAAATTTCCCAAGATTGGGGACACTGGTATGAGAGACAATTTCATTGAAGATATCTATAGTAGACATTTATCTCCCCCCCCCCTCCCTCTCTGTCTCGATCTGTCGTTCAATTGCCACCAATCAATCTATCAATTTCCATC
>NC_046664.1:25102117-25112294 GCF_010883055.1 Belonocnema kinseyi
TTCCATCCATTTCCATCGAGTAGACTATCAGTCTTGCCACATCGTGGCAGTGGCATGGGATCGTATTGCATGTGATGGGATGGCTGGCGTTAATGCCAGTTCACTGCTGCTCGGGTGCCCTCTCCCCAGGTGTTACACATTCGCGATGACATTTGCCGACCGAGGAACATTACTTGTAAAATAAATTACGTAAGGCGGCTCTCTCGCGCAATGTCTCTTTTTCCATTGTTTCCAGCAAGAGTGTTTCAGCACGAGCTCAAATACAACCGATCCGATCCGATGCGATCCGATGCGAGGCGATATTCGACCGACCGACTGACTACTCCTCGAAACTCGAAAGTTCAATCATTAAAAGGCAATTGCGATAATTGCCTCAAATCGCATTCGTTAAAACTGATAAATAAATGCCCCGACACGCGAGCCTATTACATTAAGCGTTTCGTAATTTTACAGCGAGACGCGACGCTGCTGGCAATTAATTAATTATTAAGATTCGCACTCTCTTCGAATTCATTTAGACCCGAGTGAGATGATAACCTTTCTTGCTTTTACTTATTTATTTCATTCTTTCTTTCTTTCATTTATTTATGAGTTTCGGCAAAAGAATTTTACCATTAGATTCTGGAATGTCAGCGATGGCAGTTTATTTTACATCTTAGCAAAAGATTTACGGATTTGCAAAATGGTAATAAAGGAGAATCGAAGGGGATAGAATTGAGACTCTTATAAATTTATCGTTTTGGTTTGCGAAACATGAACCTCGATATTTTATCTACGATAAAATTAAAATTCCTCGAAAGATTTACTTCTAACCTGCAAATTTAGGTAAAAGCAATGTTAATTAGGTGAATTAATTAAAAAGATATTTTTAAACTCGATCCATAACAGGCTTCAGAGGTCAAATGGGAAATAAGTTCAATTTGAATTGTTTTAAATTTCTAACATTTCAAGTAAAAAATAATAATTTTTGACACAATGAATAAATTTTAATCCAGAATATTAATTTTATATCGGACACACGAACTTTGTACAAATTACATAGGAATTTAAATGAAAATAAAACCAAATTTGAAATACATTCTAAATATGAATTCAAGGAATTCAGAGAATTCAAGGAATTCAGCGAATTCGAGGAATTTAGGAAGTTAATGGAATTCCGGAAATTGAAGAAATTTAGGGAATTCGATGTATTCAGCGAATTCAAGATATTCAGAGAATTCATAGAATTCTGGGAATTCAAGGTATTAAGAGAATTCAAGAAGTTTAAGGAGTTCAGAGAATTTTAGGTATTCAAAAAATTCCTTACATTAAAAAACAGGCTTCAGAGGCCAAATGGAAAATAAGTTCAATTTGAAGCGCATTAAAATTTTTAACATTTCAAGTAAAAATAATTCATTTTTGACAGAATGGACGAATTTTAATCCAGAAAATAAATTTCATATGAATTAATTTTATAGAAATTGCATAAGCTTTCCATTAAATAGTTCATTTTTCAACTGAAAAGATCATTTTTCAACCAATACTAGACATGTTCAACTTTTAGTTTTAAAACATTAATTTTAAAGCGAAAGAAGAAAACCAATTATTCAAAAAATAAAAATCATAGAAATTTAAATGAGAATAAAACCAAATTTAAAATACATTTTAAATATGAATTTAAGAAATTCAGAGAATTTCAGAAATTCAGAGAATTCAAGGTATTCAAAGAACTTAAGGAATTCAAAGAATTCAAGGAATTCAGAGAATTCAAGAAATTTAGAGAATCGAAGGTATTCAAAGAATTCAAGGAATTAAGAGAATTCAAGGAATTCAGAGAATTTAAGGAATTCAAAAAATTCAGAGAATTCAAGGTACTCATCAAATTCAAGGTATTCAGCGAATTCAAGGTATTCATCGAATTCAATGTATTTAGAGAATTCATGGAATTCTGGGAGTTAAAGGAAATTAGATCATTCAAGAAATTCAGAGAATTCAATGTATTTAGAAAATTCAAGGTATTCAAAGAATTTAAGGAATTCAGGGAATTCAAAGTATTCAGCGAATTCAAGGAATTCAGAGGATTCAAGGAATTAAGAGAATTCAAGTAATTCAGAGAATTCAAGGTATTCAGCGGATGTCAGGAATTTAGAGAATTCAAGGGCTTCAGAAAATTCAAGGTATTCCGATAATTTAAGAAATTCAGAGAATTCAAGGAATTTAAAGAATTCAAGGAATTCAGAGAATGTAAGGTAATCAGCGAATTCAATGTATGTGGATAATTAATAGAATTCTGATAATTCAAGGAATTTAGATAATTCAAGAAATTTAGATAATTTAAGGGTTTCAGAGAATTTATGGAATTAAGGAATAAGAAATTAAATTTAAATACAGGCTTCAGAGGCCAAATGGGAAATAAGTTTAATTTGCAGCGCTTTAAATTTCTAACATTTCAAGTATAAATAAATAATTTTTGACAAAATGGATAAATTTCAATCCAGAAAATTTATTTTATACCGAAAATTAATTGTATTCAAACTACATGAGCTTTCCATGAAATAATTAATTTTTCTTGCAAAAAGATCATTTCTCAACCAAAACTGGATATATTCAACTTTTAGTTTTTACAAATTCATTTTAAACCAAAAGAAGAAAATAATATTAAGAATCTAACGACCAAATTGGACCAACAAGACGAACTTTTGACATGGTTTACCTTGTGAATTCAAAACAAGATTTGCAAAATTTCAAAGGATTTAAAACTTTTTAACTAATTTAAAAACATTTCAGAACATTTAAAGATTTTAATGATTTTATAATGATTTCAAAATATTTTTAATTTGTTCAAATGATATTAAATGATTTGAACAATTTACTCAAAATTCCATATAAATTTCAAAAGATTTTAAATTTTTTACAGATCTCACAAAGATATGAAAAGGCTTTTTACTATTCCACAGGATTTTAAACTTTTGAAAGAATTAAAAATATTTCAGAAGATTTCGCAAAGATTAAACAAATTTCACACAGATTTCAAAAGATGTGAAAAGATTACTGACTTACAAAATTTTTAGACTTCAAAGATATCCGGAAGATTTAAAAAAATTTTTAGTAATTCACAAATTTGTTGAAGATTAATAAGATTTTCAAAGATTTCACAAAAATTTGAAAAATTTTAAAGGATTTCAAAAATTTCAAGCAGATTTTAAAGGCTTAAAAATTTTTTAAGGATTTACTCAAAATCTTACATGGATTCGCAAAGATTTAAAAAGATATTTAACAGTTTAAATACTTAACAAATATATAAAAAGGATTTTTAATATTCCACAAGTTTTTATACTTTTATATTTTTACAAGATCAAAAGTATTTTAAAAATGTCGCAGGGATTTTTAAGATTTCAGAAGATTTGTAATATTTCACATATTTCGCAAAGATCTTAAGACTCCAAAAGATTTCAATGATTCCAAAAAGGCCGTGAAAACATAAAAGATTACGAAATATTTTAAAGATTTGACAAAGATTTAGTTGATTTTACGAGATTTCAGAAAGATTTCAAACATTTTAAGAAATTCAAAACATTTTAGAAAATTTCACAAAGATTTTTAAAGACCAAAAAATTTTAATGATTTCAAAAGATTTTCAAGATTGGCAAGAGGTTTCTTAAATTTCACATCGATTTCTAAAGATTTGAAAAGATTTCACAATGATTTTACAAAGATTTCAAAGTGTTTAAAATATTATAAAAATTGCAATCATCCCATCGATTTCCAAAGATTAATACAAATTTAACGCAGATTGCAAAATATTCTAAAAATATTTAAAAAATTTAAAAAACTTCAATGAATTTTAAAGATTTTACAAATATTTCACAAATATAGATTTCAAAGATTTTCAAAAAGTTTCTAAAACATCATAAATAAATTTCAAAGGATTTCAAAAGATTAACAAAATTTCGGAAAATTTCAAAATGATTTTACAAAGATTTAAAAGTGTTAAAAATAATTTAAAGATTTCAAACAGCGCATTGATTTCAAAATATATCAAAAATTTCACATGGATTTTAAAAGATTTTAAAGATTTTGCAAAGGTTATCAAGATTTTACCAAAAGTTCAAAAATTTCAGAAGAAAGCAAATATTTTACAGAGATTTAAAAATTTTCAAAATTTTTCCAGCATTGTACAAAACTTCAAGGATTTCACAAAAGTTTTTAACATTTCAGAACATTTCACAATGCTTTTATAAAGATTTCAGTGTTTAAAATAATTTATGGATTTCAAACAACACATCGATTTCCAAAGATATTAAAAATTTAATGTAGATCTCAAAAGATTTCAAAGATTTTGCAAAGTTTTTTCAATGTTTTATAAAAATTTAAAAATTTTATAAGAGTTTATAGATTTTACAAATATTTAAAACTTTCAAAAGGTTTCAAAGATTTTACATGGATTTCAAAGATTCCCAAAAGATTTCAAAAGAATTGACGGATTTCACAAAGATTTCAAAAATGTCAAAAGATTTTACAAAGATTTAAAATATTTCAAATCATTTTTAACATTTGACAAAGATTTCAAAAGATTTTTAAGATTTCTCAAAGATTTCCAAAGTTTTAAAAGAATTCAAAGATTTTACAAAAGATTCAAAAATTTCAAGAGATTTCACAATGATTTTACAAAGCCTTCAAAGTGTTAAAAAATTTCAAAGATTTTATTAAGATTTTAAAGATTCTGCATAGATTTAAAAAATGTCAAAAAATTTCCACGATTTTCCAAAGTTTCCAAAAAATTCAAAGATTTTACAAAAAATTTAAAGAGATTTCACAGTGATTTTACAAAGCCATCAAGGGGTTCAAAAATTTTGAAGATTTTATCAAGATTTTAAGGATTCCACATGGATTTAAAAAATGTCAACAAATTTCCCCGATTTTCCAAAGTTTCCACAAAATTCAAAGATTTTACAAATAATTCAAATATGGCAAAAATTTTAAGAGATTTCACAATGATTTTGCAAAGACTGCAAAGTGTTCAAAACATTTCAAAGATTTTAAAGATTCTACATAAATTTCGAAATTTTCAAAAAATGTCAAAGATTTTGCAAAGTTTTTTCAAGATTTTACAAACATTTCTAAACCTTTAAAAGAATTCACAGATTTTACAAAAAATTTTAAAATTTCAAGAGATTTCACAATGATTTTACAAAGCCTTCAAAGTGTTCAAAAAATTTCAAAGATTTTATCAAGATTTTACAGATTCTACATAGGTTTATAAAATTTCAAAAAATTTCCACGATTTTCCAAAGTTTCCAAAAAATTCAAAGATTTTACAAAAAATTCAAATATGGCAAAAATTACAAGAGATTCCACAATGATTTTACAAAAACTTCAAAGTGTTCGAAAAATTTCAAAGATTTTAAAGATTCTACATAAATTTCATAAATTGCAAAAAATTTCAAATATTTTTCAAAGTTTTTTTAAGATTTTACAAAGATTTCAAAAATTTTATAAAAGTTCAAAGATTTTACATAGAATTCAAAGATTTTGAAAAGATTTCAAAAGAAGTGACGGATTTCAAAAATATTTCAAATCATTTTTAAGATTTGACAAAGATTTCGAAAGATTTTTAAGATTTCTCAAAGATTTCCAAAGTTTTGAAGAATTCAAATATTTTACAAAAAATTTCAAGAGATTTCACAATGATTTCACAAAGACTTTAAAGTGTTCAAAAAATTTCAAAGATTTTAAAGATTCCACATAAATTACAAAATTTTCAAAAAAGTTTAAAGATTTTGCAAAGTTTTTTCAAGATTTTACAAAGATTTCAACAATTTTATAAAAGTTCAAAGTTTTTACATAGAAATCAAAGATTTTAAAAGGATTTTAAAAGAATTGACGGGTTTCACAAGGATTTCAAAAATGTCAAAAGATTTTACAAAAATTTTAAATATTTCAAAATGTTTTTAAGATTTCACAAAGATTTCAGAAGATTTTTAAGATTTTACAAGGATTTCCAAAGTTTTAAAACAATCCAAAGATTTTACAAAAAATTCAAATATTGCAAAAATTTCAAGTGATTTCACAATGATTTTACGAAGCCTTCAAAGTGTTCGAAAAATTTCAAAGAGCTTATCAAGATTTTAAAGATTCTACATGAATTTCAAAAATTTCAAAAAATTTCAAAGATTTTGCAAAGTTTTTTCAAGATTTCAAAAATTTCATGAGTTCAAAGATTTTACATATAATTTAAAGATTTCAAAAGAATTGACAGATTTCACAAAGATTCCGAAAATTTCAAAAGATTTTACAAATATTTCAAATATTTCAAAGTATTTTTAAGATTTGACGCAGATTTCAAAAGAGTTTAAAGATCTTACAAAGATTTCCAAAGTTTTAAAAGAATTCAAAGAATTTACAAAAAATTCAAGTATGGCAAAAATTTCAAGAGATTTCACAATGATTCTGCAGACTTCTAAGTTTTAAAAAAATTTCAAAGATTTTATCAAGATTTTAAAGATTTTGCAAAGTCACAAATTTATAAAGATTTCAAAGATTTCAAAAATTTTATAAGGATTTGAAAATTTCAAAAGACTTTACAAACAGTTCAAAAATTTTAGAAGACTTCGAATTCATTTTAGCAAGATTTAAAAAATGTCAAGAGATTTTAAAGTTTTTATAAAGATTTCAAAAATTTCTCAAGATTTCAAAGAGTTTAAAAATTTTTTAAAAATCTCAAAAGATTTCAAAGTTTAAAAAATGTTTCAAAATTTGCTCAGGCTTTAATAATAACTTGAAAAATATTTCAATAGAATATAAATCATCAAAGCGTTTATTAACATGTACACATTGAGAACAGATCCTTAATACCCATTTGAAGATCCTGTTCGGAAATATGCCGGATGTAGCAAAAAATTGGACCATGCATTTTCCCCGCACATTTTATTTCCACTGGCATTGGTCCTTGGCAAATAGGAAAGGTTTACCGGACGTGACCAGCTATTAAGTTCAATATATAGGTCGCCGTCTGGACCCTAAATTCTAGAAATTTTCAAAGAATAGTACTGTTTTCTAAAGCAATTTTTTTTGTTTACCTATTTAAGGAAAGCTTTTGTAGTCATAAATCTGCAAAAGCGGAAAAATCCGAAACATTTGGTGAAATCTGTTTCGAAGAACACTTCAGAAAAAATTGGACTGCTTTAATTCAAGGATGTCTAACATTTTGGGAAAAACGTGCCTCACATCAAATGGTCAAATGTAGAAGGAATTCGAAATTTTATTAAAAATTAACTTTTACCAAACACGAAATAGAACTTATTTTAATTTTGAAAACAGGTTAGGGAACAGAAGAAACAATTTGTTGTATTCTCAAAAAAATGAAATAATTTTGTTTTTTAAATTTAGTATTTTTCAAATGAGTATGGGTACTCGGGATTTTTTATTTTGAATCAACCTAAAAATTCTTCTTCTTTTAGTTTACGTGAGAAAAAATTAAATTTTAAAAAATTTGTAGAATTACGATAATTTTTCCAAAATTGAAAAAAATGGATTTTCTCAAAAACCCCACTTTAACTTTTTTTAATGATGGATGATAATATCCAGAATAAAATTAATAAATATTCCCCGGGTTTCATTCTTCAATTCAAATAGATGAATCAGCGACTACAAACAAAAATTAATTTGCAATTAAAAAGTTGACTTTTTGCACAAAATGTTGAAATCCTGAACCAAAATTGATTAATTTTCATAAAAAAGAGGAATTTTCAACAGAGAAGATTAATTTTTAAACCAAAAAGACGAATTTTCTGGAAAAGTATTTAACCAAAAAAGATGAATTTTCAACAAAATAGTTAACTCCTCAAATAAGGATTTTTAACAAAAACCGAAAAAATGTCCACTAAAAAGTTCATTTTCGACCGAAAATACAAATTTTCAACAAAATAATTAAATTTTCAACTAACAGAGATTTTTCAGTTAAAAATGGAAACAATTTCAACCAAATCCTTGAATTTTAAAATGGAAACACAAATTTTCGAGAAAAGAAGACTTTTGCATTCTCAACAAAAATATTAATTTTTAACAAAACCGTTTAAACCTAAGTGATGAATTTTAAACAGAACATTTTTTGTAACCAATTATTTCCACTTTTGACCAAAAAGATCAATTTTGGACCAAAAAAGAGGAATTGACAACAAAATTGTTCAATTTTCAAGAAAAAATTCAAAAGATGTCCATTCTTAAACAAAAAAAATGAATTTTCAACACGAAAGTTGAATTTTCAACCAAGATGGATTATCAGCCAGGAAAAACAGTTGAAACAAAATTTTCAAACCGAAAAGACGATTTTTTTACAAAAAAATTCATTTTTAAACAAGAATGGTTATATTCAAGAAAATCGTTAGTTTTCAACCAATTTGATGAATTTTCAACTTGAATGAAACATTTTTATTTAAAAAAATTATTTTTTACCAAATATGTTCCACTTCTAAACGAGTAGTTCAATTTTTAAACCAAAAAGTTGAGATTACAACAACGTAATTCAATTTTCAATTAAAAAGTTAATCTTCAGATAAATAATTCAATTTCCAAACAAAATAATTAATTCCATACCAAAAATATTAATTTTAACAAAACAGATCCAATTTTAGTCAAGAATTTGCTATTTTTAAACCAAAAAGACGAATTTTGATTATAATAGTTTAATTTTATAACAACAAAAGTTTTTCACTCAACAAATTAATTAGTTTTTTGAAAATATTTTGAAGTTTCAACCAAAATATGCCAATTTTTAATAAAATATTTAAATCCTCGAACAAAAAGGATTAATTTTCATCCATAAAATTCGGATTTTCAACAAAAACTCATGAAAGTTCCAACAGATAAATAATTTTTCAAACCAAAAACATGAATTTTCAACAAACTGATTGAAGTTTTAGCTAACAAAGATTTCTTAGTTAAAAAGTTCAATCAAATCTTGGCTTTTTTAAAGCAAAAAGAGGACTTTTCAACACAACATCACAATAAGAGTTTTTATCAACAAAAATTTATTTTTCAACATGAATGGTTATTTTCAGCCAAATTGTTAAGTTTTTAACGAATGAGATGAATTTTCAACTACAGTAATAAATTTTCATCCACAAATTCAATTTAAAAAAAAATTAAATTTACTACAAAAAAATTAAAATTACAACAAAATAATTAATTTACAATTAAACAAAATTAATTTCGAACAAAGTTGCTCTAATTTTAGTAAAGAATTTTCCAGTTTTAAATCAAAAAGACAAATTTTTAACACATGAGTTGAATTTGTATCCAAGAACGATTTTTAGTTATAAAGGAATAAATAATTCAAGAACACTCGTAAATTTTTAAGACACCAGGATGAATTTTCTACAAAAAGAATTGAATTTTTAACCAATTTTAAATTCTTAACCAAAAAATGATTTCTCGGTCAGAAATAAAAACAATTTCAACGAAATCGTTGGGGCGACTGAAAAATCCCGAAAAATAAAATTCTCGACACAGTATAATTCCCGAATTAGAAAATTCCCGAATAATAAAATTGCCGAAAAATAAAAAGACCGATTTGAAAAATACCCAAATAATAAAATACACGAATAATAAAATTTCCGAAAAATAAAAATACCGAATTGGAAAATTTCCGAAAAATAAAATTCGCCAATAATAAAATTGCCGAATTGGAAAATTTCCGAATAATAAAATTCCCGACAGAAAATTGACGATTTATAAAATATCCGAATTGGAAAATTCCCGAATTATAACAATTACAATTTTTTATATATATATATATTTTTTTTATTGATTACAAATACAACAATAAGGTATTAGTTCCAAAAATTAATTTTAACTATTAAAATTTCGAAGCTTATTGTTTGAATTAAAAATAGAAATAATTTAAAATAAAATATTCCTAGGTAACGCATGTTTTTTTAATGTTCACAGTATTTGAAAAAATACAAAAGCGTTCGCAATAATAAAAAAAATATATATATAGATATATAAATTTATATTTCGAGTCTGTTTGAAAAACGTTACAAGGTACGTAGAAAATTTAACGAGAATTTGGTTCCAAGCGCACGTTTTCAAAAATAAGGAAGGTGGTACAAAAATTTAATTCTACATTGAAAGAAAAAATAATGACCCATATTTTGACGCTTTTTTTGAAAATGTGCATAGAATTTAAAAAAAAAAA
>NC_046664.1:25112394-25159236 GCF_010883055.1 Belonocnema kinseyi
TATATTTTAAATTTTAAATTTCATTTTTGCGAAAGCTTTTTGTATTTTTTTTATTAAAAAATATTATGCACATTTCAAAAAAAGCGTAAGAATGTAAGCAATAATTTTTTCTTTGAAAGAAGAACTAAATTTTGTATCACCTACCAAATTTGTAAAAACGTGCGCTTGGAAGAAAAAAAATTATTCCTAAATTTTCTCTCTACCTTACAAAGCTTTTCAAATAAAAACTCGAGATATATTTTAATTTAAAATTCAATTTTTGCAAACGCTTTTTGTATTTTTTAGAATTAATTTTTTTTAAAATAATTTTTGAAACTAATGTCTTATTGTTGTAGTTGTAATCAATAAAATATATTTATAAAAAATTGTAATTTTTAAAATTCGTGAATTTTCCAATTCGGATATTTTATAAATCGGCAATTTTCTTCGGCGAATTTTATTATTCGGGAATTTTACAATTCGTTAATATTATAAACTATCAAGAATTGTATTATTCGGGAATTTTGCAATTCGGGAATTTTATAATTCTGAAATTTTACTATTCGAAAATTTTATTATTCGGGAATTTTCCAATTCGTTATTTTTATTTTTCGGTCATTTTATTATCTATTCCAAATCGGTATTTTTATTTTTCGGCAATTTTATTATTCGCGAATTTGATTAATTGAGAATTTTCTAATTCGGGAATTTTACAGTGTTGGAAATTTTATTTTTCGGGATTTTTCAGTTGTCCCAAATCGTTATTGCATTCTTAACCCGTAAATACGAACTTTATAAAAAGAACTGTTGAATGTTCAATAAAAGCCTTAATTTTTAATCAAATAGTTACATATTTTCAATCGATGAAATTATCATTTAAATAAAATAATCATTGAAATTTGACGCCATTAAGACGAATTTTTCACAAAAAGTTAATTTATGAAAAAAGTGAATTTTCATCCAAAAAAGTTTTTTTAAAAGCAAAAGTGATAACATTTCAACCCAACGAGATGAATTTTCAAGAACAATAGTTGTATCCTCAAATAAAATATTTTTACCCCAAAAGATATAATTTTTACAAAAGTATTTAAACTTATAACCAAAGAAGATTTTTCATCTAAGAATAAAAGAAATTTTAAAGAAAATTGTTAAATGTTTAGGTTAAAAATATTACAAAAAAAATTATTATTCATTCTTCCCCTGAATACGAAAAACGGGTTTTTATAAATGTGTCTGCCTGTTTGTTTGTCTGTCTGTTCGCCTGCCTGTCTGTTTGTCTGCTTGTCTGTCTGTTTGTCTGTCGGCCTATTTGCCTGTCTGCCTATTTGCCTGTCTGTCTTTCTGTTTGCCTGCTTCCTTCCTTGCGTGTCTGTCTGTTTGTCTGTCTGTCTGTTTCTATGTTTTTCTGTTTTCCTGCTTGTAGATTTCGAGGTTGTTAGCACGATAACTTTCGAAGGAATTAACTATATTGAATTATATATTTATATCTCGTAATATAATTATATACTGAATAGACTTTTGGTATACTCTTTTAGTGTTCTAAACTAAAGGTCAAGTTTGTTAGCCAGTCAGTTTGGATCAAATTTTTTTTTGAAAATTTGAAAATTTTTGAGACCACTTTTTTCGAATCAGAATATTCTATTTAAGGATATAAATAGTTTTATAGAATACGAACAATTCATCCTAATAAATTTTTCGACAAAAAAAATACCGCAGTTACAGCATTTCGAATTTTTCTAGAAAATCGAAAATTCAAATTTTTATTGCACAAAACATAATGAAAAATTAAAAATGCTATTTTGCGGTCAAACTATGCAAGATGCAAGAAAAAGTTAATACAAAAAATTGTACCCTCGAAAAAGATATTCAAATTATTTATAATTGCCTTTTTGATAGAACGCAGTTTTTTTTCTATTCGTAAAAAACAGCACTAAAAATAAAAAAATTAAATTTTTAGATAAACGATACAAGCTACGAAAAAACTGTTAAGACAAAATTTGTTCAATTAAAAAAGAGCTATATATTTGTAATTAATAATTTTTAAATAAAATAAGCAGTTTTTGTTTTATTCAAAAAAATAACAGCGAGATAAATAAATAAAATTAAATTTTTGGAAAACGATGCAAGGTACGCGAACAGATGAATGAACAAAAATTGTGCATTCAAAAATAATCTAAAAATTTGTGATAAACACTGTTAGCAAAATACATTCAAAATGAAAACAAAATTTTTTGAAAAAGGACACAAGGCATAATATCATTTCAAATGATACCATTTTTTCGCCTTAATTATATCTACTAATTTCCTTAGAATCATTTCTCGCTAGGATGTGCATTTTTATTTAAAACGTTAAAAATAAAATTCAAAATAAACAAATAAAAATGGAAAACTGATGCAAGTAATAATTTCCTTAAGTATAAAAGCGACTAGTTTCCGGGACTAAAACAAAAAATATGAATTCTTAGCCTCCAACTTGCAAAATTTGGTTGAAAATTGAGGCTTCTAATCAAATTTGGTATTTTTCGCAAGTTTTTAAAATAAAAAATTCTCACGGTTTCTTAAGCAGAATTTCAAAATATTCGATGAAGAAAAGTTTACATTTTAACCAAATTCGAGTGTGAAGCACGAAAAAAGTGATGGAAAAGTCTTTGTGAAAGGCGAAGGAGCTTTAACAAAAGAGAATTCACAATCAATAACTAACAGTTGTCAATTTTTTTACCTTTAATTTTAAAAGACTTGCGCACATATGTGGGAAAAATATAATTACTGATCTCGTAACCCAAGGTTGCACAAGACAATAGGTTTCTGTAAAAAAAGCTACTTTTTAATAATTATAAAATAATTTACGCCTATACACGTCACCCCATAATACTTATATCTAATTAAAAAAAACGATAACAAAAGATAAAAGAATACAGTAAGAAAAAGAGTACATTATGTTCATAACATTTTTATTATTGTTTTTTGAATGAACGTTATGCAGACATAAGTGATAGAGGAACTAGGAAAGGTCAATTTAACCTTGGACGTGACTGATACTTTTAAAAGTAAAGCTGCAATTACGTTTTTATTATCCGCGACTCATTACGTGGAGAAACATGCAATTTATAATTTATGCTGCAAAATAATTATCTTGCTTTCTTAGTCCTTTTTCAATATTTTATCTTTTTTTTTCTTCGCGAGTTAATACGTTGTAACCAGGGGACGACTGAAAAATCCCGAAAAATAAAATTCCCGACACAGTAAAATTCCCGAATTAGTAAATTCCCGAATAATCAAATTCGCGAATAATAAAATTACCGAAAAATAAAAATACCGATTTGGAAAATTCCAAAATAATAAAATACACGAATAATAAAATTACCGAAAAATAAAAATACCAAATTGGAAAATTGCCGAAAAATAAAATTCGCCAATAATAAAATTGCCGCAAAATAAAAATACCGAATTGGAAAATTCCCGAATAATAAAATTCTCGAATAATAAAATTTCAGAATTATAAAATTCCCGAATTGGAAAATTCCCGAATTTTAACAATTAGAATTTGTTATAAATATATTTTATTGATTACAAATACAACAATAAGATATTAGTTTCAAAAATTATTTTTAACATTTAAAATTTCGAAGCTTATTTTTTTAATTAAAAATAGCAATAATTTTAAATAAAATATTTCTAGGTGACGCATGTTTTTTTAATGTTCACAGTATTATATATACATATATAAATTTATATTTCGAGTTATAGAATTTGAAAAAATACAAAAAGCGTTAGCAAAAATTGTATTTTAAATTAAAATATATAAATTTAATATTTTAATATTTTAATATTTTTAAATATTTAAATTTCATTTTTGCGAAATCTTTTTGTATTTTTTTTATTCAAAAATATTATGCACATTTCAAAAAAAGCGTTAAAATGTAAGCAATAATTTTTTCTTTGAAAGAAGAATTAAATTTTGTATCGCCTACCAACTTTGTAATAACATGAGCTTGGAAGAAAAAAAATTATCCCTAAATTTTCTCTGTACCTTACAAAGCTTTTCAAATAAAGACTCGATATATATATATATATATACATTAATTTGAAAATTTATTTTTGCAAACGTTTTTGGATTTTTTTCAAATACTGTGAACATTCAAAAAACATGCGTTACCTAGAAATATTTTATTTAAAATTATTGCTATTTTAAATTCAAGAAATAAGCTTCGAAATTTTAAATGTTAAAAATAACTTTTGAAACTAATGTCTTATTGTTGTAATTGTAATCAATAAAATATATCTAAAAAATTCTAATTATTAAAATTCGGGAATTTTCCAATTCGGATATTTTATAAATCGGCAATTTTCTGTCGCGAATTTTATTATTCGGGAATTTTACAATTCGGTAATATTATAAACTGTTGGGAATCTTAATAATGGGGAATTTTTAAATTCGGTAATATTATAAACTATCAAGAATTTTATTATTCGGGAATTTTGCAATTCGGGAATTTTATAATTCTGAAATTTTACTATTCGAAAATTTTATTATTCGGGAATTTTCCAATTCGGTATTTTTGTTTTTCGGCAATTTTATTATTGGTGAATTTTATTTTTCGGCAATCTTCGAATTCGGTATGTTTATTTTTCGGTAATTTTTCTATTCGTGTATTTTATTATTTGGGAATTTTCAAATCGGTATTTTTATTTTTCAGCAATTTTATCATTCGCGAATTTGATTAATTGAGAATTTTCTAATTCGGGAATTTTACAGGGTTGGAAATTTTATTTTTCGGGATTTTTCAGTTGTCCCGTAACCAGATTGTCTACCAAAATGATGATTTTTTAATTTCTGATTCTTTTCTGGTTTACACCCGGTTAATTTTTGTTTTCACAGACTGACAATTTTATATTTTTTTAAACTTTTATCTCTAACTCGTAATTTACATTCTTTGGACAAATTTTGAATTATTAATATTGAATAATACTTTTTTAAATCCAAGCATAACTTTGATTTATAATTATTTTTGAAGTTCTCTGAACCAATCAAAAATGAAAATTCTTTTCAGAACTTTCTTATTCTAGTTTAGTATCATAATTATTTTTCGAAATTTCTCGAATTCAAATCAGACGTACCTTCTTTCCCTCTCTTTTGACTTAAAAGTTTAAGAATTGGGACAAATTTTTTTATTTCCTAACTGACAATTCTTTGTTTGTTTAAAATTCGTCTTTCTTGTTTAAAAATTTATCTCTTTGGTTAAAAAATTTACTATTTTTTTGAAAAAAAAATTTTTCGGTAATAAATTAATTGTCTGCGTGAAAAAGTAACTTTGCTACTTTTGGTTTAAATTCGAATCTCTTATAGAGAATTAATCTTTATGATTGAAAATTCGTTTCCTTATTTTTACAATGCATCCCTTAGCAGAATCTGCATTCGTTGAAATATCAAATATTTCAAATTTCAAAAATTTACATACTGGTTCGAAAATTCAACTATGATTAAAAATTTAAATATTTTTTTGATAATCTTTTCTATTTGTTTCAAGATATCCACCACTGCGTTTTCATGGAGAATTTTCTTTCAATGCAACTCTTTTTGGTAAAGATTAATATTTTTTGTTTGAAAATTTGTCCATTTAGTTTAAAATTTATATTTATAGGTTGAAAATTTAACTATTTGGTTAAAGGTTAAACTATTTGGTTGTAAATGCAAATCTTTCATTCAAAAGCCAAATTTTTAACAAAACCGTTTACACTAAAAACGAAAAAGTTTAATTTTCAGTTTAAAAAAATTAACGAATTTGCAACCAAATAGTTACTTTTTCATCCAAAAATATAAAATTTTAACAAAATAGTTAAACTTTTAAATAACTAGGTAAATTTTCTACCAAAAACTAAAAAATTTGATTATCTTAAAAGAACAACAGCTGAATTGAATCAAAAAATGCATTTCAAGAAAAATTTTAAACTTTTAACAATAGATAAATTTTTAACTAAAATAATGAATCTCCAACCAAAAAAATTAAATTGGAAAAGGTCGTTCAACCTTAAAACAATTAGAAAAATGTTCAACAAAAAAGATTAATTGTCAACCAAAGAAAGAAAGAATTTTCAACAAAAGAATTAAATTTTCAACTAAAATGCTGAATCTTCAACCCAAAAAAGATCCATTTTTACTCATTTAGTTTAACCCTTAACCAATTAGTCGAATGCAAACAAAAGAGACAAATCTTAAACAAAATAATTGAGTCCTCAACAAAGGAGCTTTAACAAAAGAGAATTCACAACTACCAAATTACAGTTGTAGATGTATATATGCATATATGCATATATTATCGAGCGCAAAGCCCTAGATGGAACAAAGAAAAAAGAAAAATATCTACAAAATTTTTGAGTTTCCCACCCAAAAAGGCAAGTTTTAAAAAGCAGTTAAAATTCCAACTTAAAGGGATACATTTTCATTGTGTTCAAGGTCAGTAAGAAAATCAAGTTTCCACCCAAAGAGATGAGTTTTTAACCAAGAAACAATTTTAGTCAATACATAAAAAAAATTCAACTAATTTGTTAAACACTTTCAACTAAAAATTTAAAAAACTGTTCCATTATAGTTTAAAAATCAAGTAATTGGTTCAAAATTCGTCTTTTTTGTAAAACATTAATCTTATTGGTTAAAAATTAATCTTTTGAACATAAAATTTTTTTTATGACGAAAAAATGGTTCTCTTAAAATTTAATCTAAAAACGACATCATTCCCTTCCTGATCGATTCAGCGACTTGAAGTTCAGAACCTGCCTAATGGTAAATGGATTCGATCTCCTTTGAAATAATTTTTATAACACTTTCTTTTTGTTGAAAATTAATTTTTTTTAAACAGAAAATTAAACTATGACATTTTTGTTTAAAAAGTAATTTTTTTAATTAAAGTGTTATCTTTTTTAGTTAATAATCTAATTGCTTAAAAATGCATGGATTTTGTTAAAAATTCGTCTTTTTTAGTATAAAATTAATCTTCTTGTTTGAAAATTCCTTTTGGTGAATTAGGATTCAACAATTTTTCTGACAATTCTTTTTTTCCAAATTAATTTATTGAAGTGAAAATTTAACTTTCTATTTTTGGTTAATAATGTATTGATATTTTTAATAGCAATCGGTTTTGGTAGAGAGTTCAGCTGTTTGTTTTTTATTGCACTTCTTTAAGTTGAAAATTATTATTTTTCAACTAAAAACTAATTATCCCATTTTTAATTGAAGCTTCATCTGTTTCGATTCAAAAAGAACCTTTTTGATTGAAAATTCAACTATTTTCTTAAAATTTCTTTTTTTTTTAATTTCTATAATGATAAAATCTACTTATATTACTTTTGGTTAAAAAACGATATTTTCTAAATAAAAATCATATACTTGTTTCAAACTTTCTAGATTTTGTAGAAACGTAATATTATTGGTTGAAAATTATTGTTTTTCATTAAGGATGCATTTATTAAAAGATTTTTTTTTCAGTTTGTTAAAAACAAATTTCTTGAAAAGAAATTTCGATTCTACTATTTTTGGTTGAAAATCAATATTTTAAATTGAAAATCGACCTTTTGTACTTCATAATTCAATTTTTAAAATTTTTCTATTTTGGTAGAAAATTAATCCTTTTGGTTTAAAATCGATCTTTTTTCGTTAAAGATTAACCTATTTGGAAACAAATTTATCTGTTTTAATGCAGTATTTAGAAATTCAGAATTTTGTTGAAAATTCGTTATTTTTGGTAGAAAAATAAACTTTTTAATTGTAATTTCATCTTTGTTTCGAGGATTCTATTATTATATGAAAAATTCGTTTTTTGGTGAAAAATTAATTTATTTAAGAGAAAAGTCGATTATACCATTCTTTATAGAAAAATCATATTAAAAAAAATTGAAATTTTGTTGCTGTTAAAAATATAGTTTTTTTAAACCGTCTTTTTAAAGAGGGAAATTAATCTGCGCGGTTGAAAGTTCATCTTCTTTATATAATTTTAAATTAAAAATTGATATTTTTGTGTTGAAAAATCAATTATTGGTTTCAAACATTGTCTTTTTTTATATAAAATTAATCTTCTTGGTTGAAAATTCATCTGTTTGTTTTAAACTTCAACTATGTATTGTCAAATTCATCTGCTTTAATAAATTTCAATTAATTTGTTGAAAATTGATTTGTTTGTTGTTAAATATTAATTCTTTCAACTAAAAAGGAATGATCCAATTTCTGGTTATATATATTTATATTTTTAATTAAAAATATATCTTTTTTAGTTGAAAACTCCACTATTTATTTAAAAACTGATCTTTTTGATTAGGTTTCAACTACTTTGTTAAAAATTGATTAACAATTCAAGTGCACAATTTCAGGATGAAAAATTCTATTTTTAATTAATAATTAATTTTTTCATTTGAAAATTCGTTTTTTTTTGGTAGAAAATTATTTTTCTTTGAAAAAATCTTATCTTGTTTATTTAGGATTAAACTATTTTCTTGATTTTTTTTGTTTATTAAAAATTAATGTCTTTAAGGAAAATTTTAACTATATCATTGTTGGTTAAAAACTTCTATTTTTTTGTGGAGAATTAATGTTATAGGTGAAAAATTAATCTGTTTTTTATTATTCTTAGCATAGATGTGCAAATTCGATTGTTTTGTCTTAGGTCGAAAAAAAATTTATTGCATAATTTACTATAAAACAATTTTAATTGCTGAGAGATTCTGCTAAATAATGTGTATAAACGAACCTGCCTGATTTTAAGTGAATTCTATTTTTAATACTTTTTATAATATTGCTCTTGCATTGAAAATTAGTTAAGTTGAAAATTTTAGTATTTGTTTTTAAAAAATTTTAAATAGAAAATTAATTTTTGTGTTTGAAAATTCATCTTTTTTGTTAAAACTTTCACTGTTTGGTGTAAAGTTCATCTGTTTTAATTATAATTTGAAATGATCTGTAAAAAATTTAATTTTTTTGATAGAATATTAACTTTTATAAACTAAAAACTGAATTATTCTATTTTTGTTTCAAATTTGATATTTTTTTAAACTTCATCTTTTTAGTTAAAAATTATTTTATGGGTGAAAAATTAATCTATTTTTTATTATTTTTTATTATTTAATAATTTTCAATGTATTTCAAACACGGAGTATTTTTTCGTATTAAGAAAAATGAGTAAAAGCTTAACTTTCGTAATGTTTTTGTAGTACATTTTCGTAACCTTTCATAGCAAAAAATAATATTTGATAGATGAATATCGTTTAGGGATTTTATATTAAGGAACGGATTACAAAGATTGCAAAGACCTTTTACAAATATTTCAATGTTTTCAAAAACATTTCACAAATATTTTAAGGATTTCGATAATTTAAGAAAAATATCCAAAGATTTTATAAGCTTTTCACAAATATTTCAAAATGATTTTCAAATTTTAAAAAAATTTCTCAAAGGATTCATAAAGGATTTCGAAAGGTTTCAAATATTTATAGGATTTCAGAAAGTTTCAAGGATTTTAATGATTTCACAAAGATATCTAAAGCTTTCAAAGATTTAAAAAGCCTTTCACGAATATTTCATAATTATTTTTATATTTCACAAGGATTTCTCAAAGAATTGATGGATTTCAAGAGGTTTCAAATATTTTAAAGATTTCAGAAAGTTTCAAGGATTTCATTGAATTCACAAGGAAATCCAAAGATTTCAAGCATTTTAAAAGATTTGAAAACGTTTTTTCAAGGATTTCAAAAGTTCTCAATATTTGGGAAAGTTTCAAGGATTTTAATGATTTTCCAAAGATATCTAAGGATTTCAAAAGCTTTTCACAAATATTCCGGAATGATTGTCAGATTTGACAAAGATTTCTCAAAGGATTGATCAAGGATTTCAAAAGGTTTCAAATATTTAAAAGATTTCAGAAAGTTTCAAAGATTTCATTGATTTCACAAAGTTTTCACAGAGATATCCAAAGATTTTAAGAATTTTAAAAGATTTTCAAGATTTAAAATAGTTTTTAAGGATTTCAAAAACATTTCACCAATATTTCTCAAAGAATTGATTAAGAATTTCAAAAGGTTTTAAATATTTGAAAGATTTCAGAAAGTTTAATAGATTTCATTGATTTCACAAAGACTTCACAAAGATATCCAAAGATTTCAAAAGCCTTTCATGATTATTTCAAAATGAGTTTCAGATTTTACAAAAATTTCTCAAAGGGTTCATCAAGGGTTTCAAGAATTTTTAATACCTTAATATTTCAGAAACTTTCAAACTTTTCTAAAGTATTTAATGGTTTCACAAAGATATCCACAGATTTCAAGGATTTAAAAAGATTTCAAAGATTTGAAAAAGTTTTTTAAGGATTTTCAAAAACATTTAACAATTATTTCAACATGATTTTCAGCTTTCACAAAGATTTCTCAACGGACTGATTAAGGATTTCAAAAGGTTTCAAATATTTGAAAGATTTCATAAAGTTTGAAGGATTTCACTGATTTCAAAAAGACGTCGCAAAGATATCAAAAGATTTACAAAAGCCATTCAGGAATATTTCAAAATGAGTTTCAGATTTTACAAAGATTTTTCAAAGGGTTCATCAAGGATTTCAAGAATTTTTCATACTTAAATTTTTTAGAAAGTTTCAAAAATGTCAAAAGTATTTCAATAGATTCAGAAAGATATCCAAAGATTTCAAGGATTTCAAAAGATTTAAAAGATTTTAAATAGTTTTCTAAGGATTTCAAAAACAATTCACAAATATTTCAAAATTATTTACAGATTTCACAAAGATTTCTCAAATGATTGATCAAGGATTTTTAAAGGTTTATAATATTCAGAACATTTAAGAAGGTTTCAACGATTTCAATGATTTCACAAAGATATCCAAATGATACAAAAATTTCATAAACCTTTCACGAATATTTTTAAACTCTTTTTAGATTTCACAAAGATACCTCAAAGGATTCATGAAGGATTTCAAATGTATCAAATATTTAATAGATTTGACAAAATTTCAAGGATTTCATTGAATTCACAAAGATATCCAAATATTTCAAAAATTTAAAAAGATTTTAAAGATTTTAAAACGTTTTTTAAGGATACCAAAAACATTTTACAAATATTTCGAAGATTTCAAGGATTTCAATGATTTCACAAAGATATCTCAAGGGGTTTATAAAGGATTTCAAAAGGTTTCAAATATTTAATAGATTTGACAAAATTTTAAGGATTTCATTGAATTCGCAAAGATATCAAAATATTTCAAAGATTTCAAAAGATTTAAAAGATTTGAAAAAGTTTTTCAAGGATATCGAAAACATTTTACAGCTATTTCAAAGATTTCAAGGATTTCCATGATTTCACAAAGATATCCAAAGATTTCAAAAGCCTTTCATGAATATTTTAAAATGATTTTTAGATTTCACAAACATAACTCAATGGATTGGTCAAGGATTTGAAAAGACTTAAAATACTTAAAAGATTTCAGAAAGTTTCAAGAATTTTAATGATTTCACAAAGATATCAAAAGCTTTTAAATATTTCAAAAGTCTTTCACGAATATTTCAAAATGATTTTCAGATTTCACAAAGATAACTCAAAGGATTGGTCCAGGATTTGAAAAGCCTTAAAACACTTAAAAGATTTCAGAAGTTTCAAGGATTTCAATGATTTCACAAAGATATCTAAATCTTTTAAAGATTTCAAAAGCCTTTCACGAATATTTTAAAATGATTTTCAGATTTCACAAAGATTTCTCTAAGGATTGATGGATTTCAAAAGGTTTCAAATATTCAAAAGATTTCGGAAAGTTTCAAGGATTTCATTGGATTCACAAGGACATTAAAAGAATTCAAGCATTTTAAAGATTTAAAAGATTTGAAAAATTTTCTTAAGGATTTGAAAAGGTTTCAGAAATTTAAAAGATTTGATAAAATTTCAACGATTTCAATGATTTCACAAAGACTTTGCAAGGATATCCAAATATTTCAAAAGCCTTTCATGATTTTTTCAAAATGAGCTTCAAACTTCACAAAGATTTTTCAAAGGGTTCATCAAGGGTTTCAAGAATTTTTAATACCTAAAAATTTCAGAAACTTTCAAACTCTTCAAAAGGATTTCAATAATTTAACAAAGATATCCAAATGTTTCAAAAATGTCATAAACCTTTCACGAATATTTTAAAATCATTTTCAGATTTCATAAAGATATCTCAAAAGGTTGACGAAGAATTTCAAAAGGTTTTAAATATTTAGAAGATTTGAGAAAATTTCAAGGATTTCATTGAATTCACAAAGATATTCAAATATTTCGACGATTTCAAAAGATTGAGAGATTTGAAAAAGTTTTTTAAGGATCCCAAAAACATTTCACAAATATTTCAAAATGCTTTTTAGATTTCTTAAAGATTTCTCAAATGATTGATCAAGGATTTCAAGAATTTTTAATACTTAAATTATTCCTGAAAGTTTCACGAATTCCAACGATTTCACAAAGATATCCTAGGATTTTTAAGATTTCGAAAGTCTTTCATGAATATTTCACAATAATATTTAGCTTTCACAAAGATTCCTCTAAAGATTGATCGAGGATTTCAAAAATATTTTTAAATATTTCAAAGATTTCACAATTACTATAGTTTTTTTCAAAAAATCCCTGATCAAAATGGGAACTAAATATTTCTTTCGCAAAATTTTGTATTCTATACCTGAGTTACAATTTTATTCAAAATTCTCTAAATCCAATTTGCTTCATGAAATTTCCTATGCCAACTAAAAAAATATAATTTTTTAAAATCCAGGTATAACACAGAATTATAATTTTTTTTGTGAAATTTTTTGAATAAAATAAAAATCATAAGTTTTTTAAAATTTCCTGTTTCAAATCAGAATCTTAGTACTTTAAAAAATTACTGAAAATTCATTGATTTCATTTTTGGTTGAAGATTTATATTTCTCAGCTGAAAATTCAACTGTTTCTTTGCAGATTTGTTTTTTTTTAATGTTTGTATTCTTTTGTAGAAAATGAGGTTGAATTTGTTTCTTTCTTGACGAAAAAATTTTTTTCTTGGTTGAAAGTTTAAGAAAAAAGGAAACTGGTCGAGAATTAGGCAGTTTTGGTTAATGATTCTACTATTTTGTTGAAAATTCAATTATTTGGTTCAGAAAGAGATTTTTTGTTCAAAATAGATATTTTGGTTGAAAATTAATTTTGTTGTTGTTAAAAATTTAACTATTCCGTGACAAAAATGTTCTATTTTGTCGACGGTTCAGCTGTTTTTTCTAAATTCCTTTTTTAGTTGAATTCGGGCTTAAACTTAAAATGTGAAGATTGCATTTTTGGTAAAAAAATTTATCATTTTTAGACAAAAATTTAACTATTTTTTTAAAAATTATTATCCTGGTTGAAAATTCTTCTTTTCCGAGTTAAAAGTCAACTGTAACTGAAACATTCGAAAATTTATTGTGAAAAATGTACTATTTTTGAAAAAATCGTCTATTTGGATAAAAAACTAATCTTGTTTGTTAAAAATTTATTAGTTTGGCTGATAAGTTAACTAATAAAAAAAAACTTCACTCTTTTAGTTAAATTCAATTTGCTGGAAATTCGATTTTGTGTAGTAGAAAATTAGTTTTTAAAACGAAAATAAAACTATTCCATTCTTGGCTAAAGATTCAACTTTTTTATTCAATTTTAACTATTCTGGTAGAAAATTCCACTATAAGTTTACAAATTTTAAGTACTTTGTTGAAAATTACCTTTTTTTTAAATTCGATTATTTTGTTAAAAATTAATCTTTTTATTGGAATTCGTTTTTGTACTTAAAGTGTAACGATTCCATTTTTTGTTTAAAATTAATTTTTTGTTGTTGAAAATTCAACTATTTTGTTGGAATTTATTTTCCTGGTAGAAAATTCTTCTTTTCCGATTTGAAAGTCAACTACTTTATGAAATATTTGATATTTTATAGTGAAAAATTTACTATTTTTTAAAAATTCGTTTATTTAGATAGAAAATTAATCTTGTTTTTTTTTTTAAATGATTATTTTGGTTGATAATTCAACTCTTTGAAAACGTTGAGTATTTAGTTGAATTCAACTAATTGAAAATTCGTTTTTTTTGTGTGGAAAATTAGTTTCTTAAAACAAACATTTAACGATTAAAATTTTAGTTTAAGATTCAACTTTTTAGTTCAATTTTAACTATTTTGGTTGAAAATTCCACTATCCGTCTAAAAATTTGAGTATTTTGTTGAAAATTAATTTTTTTCTTTAAAAATTTAGCTATTTCGTGGACAAGCATTTTTTTTCTTGAGATGTCTTCTTTTTCGATTTGAAATTCAACTTTTTTCTCAAATATCCGAATATTTATCGTAAACACTTCAATATTTTGTTCAGTATTAAAATATTTTGCTCAAAATTTTTATTTTAGTTGAATTCAACTGGTTGAAAAATCGTCTGTTTCTTATTGAAAGTTAGTTTTTAAACCAGAAATATAACAGTTCTATTTTTTGTTGAAAATTGAATTTTTTGGTAAAAATTCCACAATTTGGTAGAAAATTCGACTATTTGTTTAAAAGTTCAACTATTTCGTTTAAAATTACTTTTTTTGATAGAAATTCAACTATTTAGTTGAAAAGTAATTTTCTTGTTAAAAATTCTTTTTTTTTTAGATTTAAAAGTCAACTTTTTAAAAACATTCGACTTCTTATCGTAAAAACTTTAGTATTTTCTTTTAATTTGTCTTCTTGAATTGAAAAGTATTTTTTTTTCAAATTATTTTTTCGAGCCGAAAATGTAACGATTCCATTTTTGGTTGAATGTTGATGATTTTTCGTTGAAAATTCAACTATTTTGTTGAAAATTAATTTTCTTGATGAAAATTCATCATTTTCTTAAGGAATCAAATATTTTTTTCAAAATTCGTCTTTTTAGTTGAATTCAACTAGTTGAAACTTTATCTTTTTCTTATTGAAAATTAGTTTTTTAAACAGAAAACTATTTAGTTGAAAAGCAATTTTCTTGTTAAAAACACTTCTTTTTCGATTCAAGATTCAACTGTTTTCTAAAACATTCGTCTTGTCATAGTAAAAACTTTACTATTGGTCTTTATGTTTAAAAATAATTTTTTTTAAACCAAAAATTAAACGATTCCATTTTTGGTAGAAAATACTACTATTTGTTTAAAAGTTCAACTATTTTGTTAAAAAATTGTATTTTTCCGTTAAATTTAACTGACTCGAATTTCGTTTTTTACAGCTGAAAAATTTTTTATTTTAACTGAAAATTTATCCATTCTATTTTCGGTCCCAAATTTCTCTTTTTAAGCAATTGTTTAACAATTTTTATAATTATTGAAGTTCTTCAGAAGACAATTTGTTCTTGAGAAAAGTTTTTGTGTGAAAAACTCATACTGGAAAGACAGGCTAACTTGGCGACATTCCTTGAAAGAAAATGCAAGAGTGTGCGTTCACAGTGATATCACTATAAGAAGGTATAAGAGCACTGGTTTCATTTTAATAGAAAAACGCGTGCCCCTGAATAATACCGCGCCTTTCCAGAACAGTGATCGTCCAGAGAGCAAATTCTTCTGCGGCTACGTCGCTCTTCTCTGATTGGTCAATATTATCAATAAGGAAAATCGCCTAGATCAGCACTATCTTCGAAGAAATAAAAATAATTATTTGCACACATAGGTGGACGAAAACAACGTCTTTTTTCAGTCTCTGTCAGGGTCCCACCATTGTCAGCAGAGAGGGGATAAATGACGCTAATCGGACAATAAAAAATTTCCTCAGGCACTCCTTCTTGGAAAAGCGACTATATCGATTGTTTGCTGTTTTTCCTTTCCTTTCACACCGAACGACTCTAGGAATAGAATTTCCGTGCTCTATTTCGAGGTGGCTGACTAATTGGACTAAAGACTTTTTTTTAACCAAATTTTTCAATTTTGTATCCTAAAAAACGAGTTTTCTACAAAAATGTTTATTTTTCAAACAGAAAATAATTTTTTCCGACTAAATGGTCTGATTTTTAATCATATAGAGTAGAATCTGGATTTAGTTATTCAGAGAATTGACGCCGTCTGGCGGGGGTAAGTGAGAGGGGTTGCGGAGATTGTGAAGTGTTCACTCAGGCATGACCAAATAGAGAGAGAAACAGGAGAGGGGCGAAATAGGTCCGAGACTCTGGATTTATAGTCATGGTTATCCCTAAAACCGAAATTATATCCAAATTTTTCTACGAAACCAGTTGAATTTTCGATAAAAAATAAGAAGTTTCATTACACACTTTAAAGTTCAAATAAGAAATTTAATTTTCTACCAAAAAGACGACATTTTAACAAATTAATAGAATTTTCTGTCAAGTAATTTAACTTTCAACTCAAAATAGTAAATTAAAAAAAAATTGTATTTTCAAGCCAAGAAGATGAATTATCAACAGAAAAGTTAGTTTTATTGCAAATAGTTGAACATTCAACCCTGAATTTTCAGAAAATTTGTCTAAAAAAAAACTAAAGAAGAATTAAAGGAAACGAACTTTAAAAAAAAATTAATGATTTTATACAAAAAAAATATAAACAAAATACAATAATTTGTATCTAAATATTTGAAATTTTAACTAAAAAAGACACATTTTAACAAAAATTAAAAATAGTTTAATTTTTAGGTAAACGATTAATTTCCAACCATAAAGCAAGAATTTTTAATTTGTGATTAGTTGAATTTTTTACCCAAATAGTTAGATTAAACAAAAATTTTAATGAAGAAGCTGAAAACACGAATACTTATCTTTATCTCAAAAATATTAATTTTTCACCAAAGAGATAATTTATTCTCTATAAAAAAAGTCGAAAAAAATACAAGAATTTTAAACCAAATACTTGAAATTTCAACTAAAAAAGGTAAATTTTGTAACCAATTTTTGGATGACTTCAATTTTTGTTTGATAAAAATTAATTTTCAACCATAAAAATTAATTTTTAAACATAAAAACGAATTTTCAACAAAATAGTTTAATTCCAACCGAAGTCATGAATCATGAATTTTCAAAAAAAGGTCAAACCCGGAAATTGTAAACAAAATGATTCATTTTCGTCAAAAACAAAAAAAAAAAAAAAAACGAAATCTCAAGAAAAATACGAGAATTTTTAGTAAAATATTTGAAGTTTCAATTAAAAAGATAAGTTTCCAACCACAAATAAGAATAGTTAAATATTTAGTTAAAAATAAATTTCTAAGAAGAAAACAAGAATGGTCAGTTGTAATTAGTTAACTTTTCTACCAAAATAGTTAAATTAAAGAAAAATTAAATAAAATGATTAATTTTCTACCAAAAAAGGCAAAATCTTAAACAAAATACAAGAATTTTTTGTCAAATATTTGAAAATTCAATTAAAAAAGATAAATTTTCAACCAAGAATAAAAATAGTTTAATTTTCGGTTAAAAAAAATATACAACAAGAAAAAAGAATTTTCAGTTTCAATTAGTCAATTTTTCTACCAAAATATTTAAATTAAATTTTGTTTCAACAGAATGAATAATTTTTTACAAAAAAAGACGAAATTTTAGCAAAATGCGAAAATTTTCAACGAAACAGTTGAAAATTCTACCAAAAAAGATAAATTTTTTACCAAAAATGAAATAGTACGATTTTCAGTCATTAAATTTTATTTTCAAGAATAAAAAGCGAATTTTCACAACGTAGTTCAATTTTCTACCAAAATAATTGATATGCAAAAAACGATTCTCAAACCAGGTGATTAATTTTCCAAAAAAGAGAGTAAATTTCAAGAAAATAGAAGAATGTTTATTCAAATAATTGAAATGTAACTTACAATAAAGATAAATGTTTCAACCAAAAATGGAATAGTTAAATTTATAGTAGATCAAAATTAATTTCTAACTACATGAAAAAAAAACTTTGACAAAATAGTTTAATTTTAATCAAAGAGATCAATTTTAATTTGAAAAAATTATATTTTTCCAAAATAGTTGAATTTTTAATCAAATAGTTATATTTTCTTACAAGCTAGTTTATTTTCAACCCGAAAATAAAATTTGTCTATTATTTTATTTTCAAGGACATAGTTGAAATCTCAATTGTAACAGATGATTTTTAACTCCAAAAACGGAATTGCTTAATTCTTAGTTGATAATTTTTTTTCAACTAAAAACAACGAATTTTTAACAAAATAGTAAAATTTCAAACAAAACATTTAATTCGCAACAAAAAAGTTCATTTTCTTTAATATAGTTGAATTTTCAACAAAAAAGTAACATTTCTACCAAATACTTGAATTTTCAAACAAATACAGTCGAGTCTAGATTGATTCTGCATTTAATGTGCGGCGTTCACTCAGGCGTGATAACACAGACAGAAAAAACAGGAGACTAAAAAAAATTTTAATCGAAATAGAAGTTATATTTTCAGTTATTAATATTAATTTACAACCATAAGGAATGAAATTTCAACAAATTAATTAAAGACCAAACTTTGAATTTCAAAGCCAAAAAGACGAATTTTTTAACGAAAAAGTTTATTTTCTACCATATGTTTCAATTCCAATAAAATATTCTACTGAAATAGTTGAAGCTTCAGCTCGCACTTCTGTCAAAAAAAATTCTTTTAACGAAATAGTTGAATTTGAACAACAACGAAAAATGACAAAATTTAACAAAAATGTTGAATTTTCGACAAAATAATTAAATTTTAAACCAGCAGATAAATTTTTCAGCAAAAGTAGGGTAATATGGTTGGCCACATTCCAGTGATTGGCCATTTTCTTTAAATATACGCAATTACGAAATGTTCACAAATAAAACTGTTAATAAACAATGAAAAATTATTCTCATGACACTCCACGATATTTATTATAAGTTTTAATTGTTAATATTCCTAAATATATAAAAAAATTAATTAACCAAATATTGCCAAAGGTGGCCAATCACTGTACCCATTACCCTACAGTAATAGATTTTTCAAGCAAAAAAAATTAACTTTCAGGATTGAACTTCATTTTCAATAGTTTCATAACACATATAAATTTAGAGAACAAGAACTTTTTCGTAGTAAATAAAGTAAAAAATATTTGCGCAATAGAAGAATAAATAAAGGACGTAATATTGTTTAGAAAAATTAAATGCATACTTGAAGCAGCATTAGTAATTAATCATTCCACCTGCAAATCTATTTTAATTTTCAATGTCATAGAAAATTTAAATTCTATCTTTACGACTGAATCAGTCGACAATCGAAAAATAGACACGTAATTATACGAACTCAAGAAAACAAAAATAAGAAAAAAAAATGGTCGCAACAAAAAAAAAACCTAAAAAGTTCGGCTAATTTTGATTTGACCCAAGGCGTTCTGAAAAAGGGTAGCAAATATTAGTATGATCTATAGGTGGCCTAAAAGGGCAACAATTTCTAGGGTGACATTGGCCTAAAAAGGGCGGCCAATTTTAGGGTGGCGAAGGGCGCTCATCTTTAGGACGCAATAAGTGGAAACATTTTAAGGTGGTCTAGGATAAGGTAAAAATTATTATAGTGGCCTAAAAAGGGCCTAAAAAGGGCTGTCAAAATAAGAATGACCTAGGACAACCTAAAAAGGGCAGCTAATATTAGGATGACCTATGGTCGGCCTTTTGGCAGAGGGCGACCTCAAAAGGTAGACCAATATTAGTGTGATCTATAAGCGGCCTAAAAGGGCAAAAAATTCTAGGGTGACATTGGCCTAAAAAGGGCGGCCAATTTTAGGGTGGCGAAGGGCGGTCATCTTTAGGACGCAATAAGTGGAAACATTTAAAGGTGGTCTAGGATAGGGTGACAATTATTATAGTGGCCTAAAAAGGGCCTAAAAAGGGCTATTAAAATAAGGATGACCTAGGACAACCTAAAAAGGTAGACCAATATTAGGCTGAGCTGTAGGCTAAAAAAATTGCAGGGTGGTCTAGGCTAAGGTAAAACTTTTTGAATGGCTTTGGGCGGCCTAAAAAGAGCGGTTAACTTAAGGGTCACTTAGGACAACCAAAAAAGGGGAACAATAAAGGACGGCTTAAAAAACAGTAGCCAATGATAAAAGACGACTTAAAAAGAGTGGTCAATGTTAGGGTGACCGAGGATGGCCTTAAAAGGACATAAAATTTTTGGGGTGAAAACTGAGGGTGGTACATTTTAGTGTAGCCTAGTGCGGCAATTTTAGGGCGACAACATTAAGGGTGGTCAAGGACGTCAAATTCTAGGATGATTTAGGGCAACCTAAAGAGTGCAGCCAATATTAAGTTGACTCAGGGTCATCTAAAAAGGGCGACCAATATTAGGGTGACCTAGGGTGGCCTAAAAAAGAGTGGCTAAAATTATGATGAGGTGTGGAGGAAAATATTGTGTCTAGGCTAAAGTGATAATTTTTGAAGTCTCTTTAACCGACTTAGTAAGGGTGGGTAATTTAAGAGTGACCTAGGACAATATAAAAAGGGTTGCCAATATAAGGACGACTTGAAACAGAGTAATCAATTTTAGGGTGACCAAGGTCGGCTTGAAAAAGAGTAGTCAATATACTAGGATGATCAGTGACGGTCTAAAAATAAGTGGTTAATATTTGGGTGACTGTGGGCGTCCTTAATAGAATTTTAGGGCGACAGAGGGTAGCACATTTGGGATGTCCTGGTGTGACAATTTGTAAGCTGGCAACTTTTAGGGTGGTTAAGGGCGTCAACAAATTTGGTAATTTAGAAAAGCATGAAAAGTGCGGCCATTATTAGATTGATATAGGGCGACCTAAAAAAGGTGACCAATATTAGGGTGTTCAAGGACGACCTAAAAAGAAGTGAATAATATTACGTTGAGCTGTTGGCCGAAAACAGGGTGGGGCCTTAAGAGGGTAGCAAATTTTATGGTGGCAGCCTTAAAAGTACGGCTACTATTAGGTTGACACAGGACGACCTAAAAAGGGTAACCAATGTTAAGGTGTCCTAGGACGATCTAAAGAAGAGTGGTTAATATTAGGGTCAGCTGTGGGTCGAAAACATTGTAGGGTGGTCTAGGCTATAGTAACAATCTTTCGAGTGGCTTTAACCAGCCTAAAATGGGCGGTTAATTAAAGGGGACCTAGGATAACCTAAAAAGGGTGACCCATAGTATAATGACCAAGGACTACTTAGAAAAGAGCGGCGAATATTAGAGTGACCTAGGATGACTTAAAAAAGAGGGTTCAAAATTAGGGCAAACGTGGGCGCCTTAAGAAGGCAGAAAATTTTAGGGTGTCCTAGTACAGTAATTTAGGGCAGTCTAAAAAGTGCTGCCAATAATAAGTTGACTCAGGGCGACCTAAAAAGGGTGACTAATATTATGGTGACCTAGGACGACCTAAAAGAGAGTGACTAATATTAGGGTGAGCTGTGGGCGGCTTAAAGTGGGCACATAATTTAAGGGTGATTAGGGCGATTTAGGGCAGCAAATATTAGGGTGGAATATGGAGGAAATTTTTAGGGCCGCTACTATGTGAGTGGTCAAGGACCTCAAATTCTATGGTCATTTAGGGCAGCCTAAAAAGTGCGGCCAATATTACATTTACTTATGACGGCCTACAAAGGATGGCCAATATCAAATAGACTTAGGGCGGCCTAAAAAGGGTGGCAAGAATTGGGGTGACCTAAAATGACCTAAAAAATAATTACTAATATTTGGGTGAGCTATCGTCGGTTTTATAAGGGCAAATAATTTTAGGGTGACAGAGAGCGACCTAGGGCGGCCTAAAAAGGGCGGCCAGTATTAGGATGACCTAAAATAACCTAAAAAAATAATTGCTAATATTTGGATAAGCTATAGGCGTTTTTATGAGGGGAAACAAGTTTAGGGTGACAGAGAGCGACCTAGGGCAGCCTAAAAAGGGCGGCCAGTATTGGGGTGACCTAAAATGACCTAAAAAATAATTGCTAATATTTGGGTGAGCTATGGGCGGTTTTATGAGGGCAAATAAGTTTAGGGTGACAGAGAGCGACCTAGGGCGGCCTAGGGCGGCCTAAGAGTGAAAGACGGCTCTCGGTCTAATCTACAATTATTGTGATGACTAATGACTGATGATGTAAAATTGAGGTCCACAGATGCGTCCCTGCATCGTTTTAAGCGTTAACTCGACGTGCAAACAACAGTGTATAGACCTTGAGACTGCATACGACGCATCGGGTGTAAAACGTTCACATAATGCTGTTACGATGTTACGTAATAATCGCTAGTCGCTACATATAGCCATCTGCAATTATATTCTATAATCTATACTGCAAGCTGCACTCGCTCCAGCGAATCGACTCAGGTGAAAGATCGTGATTAAGAGATAGACATAATAAATAAATACGTTTTTATTTTTTTATTTTTCTAAGACGGGCGTAATACCCATGAAGTTTAACACGTATTTCCCATAAGAAAATACGTCGATGTAAATTTTACTCAGAAGCGTCAATATTAGGTGCATCGAGCTAATACTCAACATTTCTCTTCACAATTTCCCTTAGAATAGGAATCAAAAATTACTTTTCAAATTCTGTACCCATAAGTCTGTTTTATGGGGTTCCAAAAAAACCCATAAATGAAAAATTGCATTTTGCGAGTTTTTGGACTAATTATTATTGTTTTTGAATTTATTTTAGTACAATTTGTTTCTAATTTATAAAACATTACTTTAAACTGACAAATAGATGTTTCAGTTAATTGTTTAAACAATTTATTATTGTTTATAGCAATTTTCTTTTAGAATAGAGTTAGAGAATCCGGATTTTCAAAAAAATTTGTAATTGCATTCAACTTTTCAGTTAGAGCAAGACAATAATCAATTATGTTAAGAAAAGTAATTGTTTATTAGGTAATTTTTTACTAATATTGTCTTTGAATAATGCTAGAAAGTTTCAGTTTTTTTCTGAAATTGTCTACCTTTTGTTTACTTTCGGCCCACTTTTCAATTAGATTCAGGTAATAATTATTTTAGATTAACATGAGTATGATTGTGTAAATAATACTCTTATGTTGTTAATGATATTCTCTTCAAATAATACTAAAATTTTTCCAATATCTGAAACTTTTTCTCAACTTCTTACTTAAAAGGTAATTAATGCAAGTTAAAGGAAATCATTATTTAAACAATGTATTATTTATAACAATACCGTCTTAGAATAATGATAGAAAGTTGCGAATTTTTCTGAAATTTTTAACCTTGTGTCCAAAGTTTACTTAGCGAGGTAATAATTATCACATTTTAACCAAAATAATTCTTTAAACAATGTATTATTATTATTATTTATAAAAAATATGTTCTTTAAATTATTTTAGAAATTTGCGGGTTTTTCTTAAATTTTTTCCTTTTCGTCAGTTTTTAAATTAAAGTCAGGTAATAATTAATTTGAGCTGACAAAAAAATAATTTTTTAACCACTTATTAATTTTTAACAATATTCTCTTTCATTAATGCCAGAAAGTTACGGTTTTTACGGAAATTGTTAATCTTTTGTCCACTATTCACTTGAAGTGAGGTTATTATTATTGCAATTTAGCGAATATAATTTTTTAAACAATAAATTATCAATATTATTATTACTATTATTCTCGTTGAATAAAGATAGAAAGTTGCGGATTTTTCTACAATTTTAAACCTTTTTTTCACTTTTTACTTAGTATGGTAAAAATTAATGCAAGTTAAAGAAAATTATTATTTAAAAAATGTATTATTTATAATAAATAATATTTTCTTAGAATAATGCTACAAAATTGCGTTTTTTTTAAATTTTTAACTTTTGTTCCACCTTTCAATTAGATTTAGGTAAAAAATAATGCAGTTTAAAAAATGTAATTATTTAAACAATTTATTTATTTGATAAACATTATTCTATTCAAAAAATGCTAGAAAGTTATGATTCTTTCTAAAACTGTCAACATTTTGTCTACTTGTTATTTAGAGTGTGTTCAAGAAAAATTATCCATAGTTATCAAAAATAATTATTAACACAATATATTATTATTTAAAATATTATTCTCGTTCAATTAAGCCAGAAAGCCACAGGTTTTTCTTAAATGATTTCTATTTTTTGCCTGCGCTTTACTTAACGCGCTAATAATTGATATATCTCAACAGAAAAATTATTTAAACAATTTGTTTTTGTTTATTATTATTTATAATAATATTTTCCTAAAATAATGCTAAAAATTTGGGGTTTTTTCTTAAAGTTTTCACTTTTTGTTAACTTTTTAATTAGATTTAGGTAGTAATTAATTGAAGTTAACAAAAACATAATTTTTTAATGAATTCTAATTATTTTTTAAGAATATTCTCTTCGAATAATGCTAGGAAGTTACGGGTTTTTCTTAAATTGTCAACTGTTCGTCCACTACTGACTTTAAGTGAAGTAATTATTATTGAAATTTTGCAAACATAATTATTCAAATAAATTATTATTATTATTAATAATATTATTTTGGAATATAACTAGAAAGTTGAGGATTTTGCCAAAAAAATTTAATTTTCGTCCACTTTTTACTAAGTAGGGTAAGAATTATTGTGCGCTAACAGAACCAATTATTTAAAAAATGTATTATTTATAACAATATTCTCTTAGAGTAATGCTAGAGAAATGCTGTTTTTTTGATTTTCAACTTTTTGTCCGTTTTTTAATTAGATTGCGATAACAAATAATTAATTTTAATAAAAATATAATTGTTTGAACAATTTATTTATTTTAATAATATTATCTTCAAATAATGCTAGAAAGTGACGACTTTTTCTGGATTTGTCAATGTTTTGTCCATTTTTTAAAATGAATTATAGTTAACAAAAATAATTATTATTAAAACAACGTATTATTATTTATAATTATATTCTCTTACAATAATGTTAGAAATGTGCGCTTTTTTTGTTTAAATTTTTCAATTTTTATCAACTCTTCAATTAGTCTCATGTAATAATTTAAGTTAACAAAAACATAATTGTTTAACGAATTTATTATTATTTTTCAACAATAATTAATGCGAATTAACCAAAATAATTTTCAAAAATCTTATAATGTTCATAACAATTTTCTTTCAGAATAATAGTAGAAAGTTGCGCTTTTTTCTTCAATGTTACACTTTTTGTCAACTTCTCAATTAGATTACGTTAATATTGGAAGATAATAAACAAAAGTATTTTTTAAATAATTTATTATTATTTTAAATAATAATATGGATGATTCTGAATCATATTGATAAAAATTCTTCTTTTCTTATGGAAAATATGTGTATACAAGAAAAATCGAAAATAAAAATTTCTAATGCATTTTTGAATCAATCTAGTAACAGTGTTTTTTAGTAGCTCAGCGAAATTATAACTTATTTTCATGCCCTTGGCTTGCTGCGCGTAGTCCAGGGGAAGTCAAAAAATACCAAATTCTCGAGCCTAGAATTTATAGCTGACACGGAAATAGAAATTTTCCTCACGCCACATAATTATCATGGCTTTTCTCAGTATTTTTAAATAGTTCGACCACGCTTCATTAAAAAAATATGAAATAAACAACTCGATGAGATTTTCATTTTAAAAATAGAGTCTCCGAAATATTTTTAATGAAATATCATGACAAAATTTAATTTTAGCTTGAAATGTTTAAAATTTAACACTTATTTTTAAAAATTACATTTTTGTAGAAAACTCATATTCTCCGTTTAAAAATTAAACTCTTTGGCTGAAATTTCACTATTTTATTAAAAACTCGTTTTTCATTGATGGGGAAAAAATTTATTAACTGAAAATTTAAATTTTGCATTTTTGGTTACAAGTTCAACAATTGTATTTTTTTCTTTACTAAAAAATCGTTCTTGATTGACAATTTAACTATTCTGCAGCCAAATCTTTTTTTTATTCGTTTTAATGTTTTTGATTGAAAACTGAACTTTTTTTTTAATGAAATATAAACTATTGCATTCCTCTTTAAAATTCACTTCTTTGGCTGCAGATTAATGAATTTATGTAAAAATTCCTCTTTTTGGTTAAAAATTGAAATATTTTCTTGAAAATCCGTTTTCATGTCTAAAAATTGTTATTTTTTTTATAAATAAAAGTTTAATTATTCCTATTTTTGTAGAAATTTAACTTTTTCGTGAAAATTTCAACTTTTGGTTACAAAAATAATTGTATTGGTTGAAAGTTCAACTATTTTGGCAGAGAATTCAATTATTATTCGGTAGAAAAGTAACTTTTTTTGGAAATGCCTATTTATCGGTGAAAATTCCTTCTTTTTAGTGTTCAAAATTTAAGTCTTTTGTTAAATGTTAATCTTTCTGGGTTCAAAAATAAACTATTTTAGTTCCAAATTTAACTATTTGATTCAAAATTTTATAACTTTTATAAACTCTTTTTTTTAACTCTTCTTTGTAGAAAAATCGTTTTTACAGTTCAAAACTCATTAATTTTGATAAACATTAATGTTTTTCGTTGAAAATTAAATTATTTAGTTAAGTTGTAAACTACTTTATTAAAATTGAATAATTCAGTTGATTATTTCAATAATAAATTTGTTATTTTATATTGATAATTCGTCATTTATTGATAAAAAAAATCAGTCAATTATTTTGTTGAACATTCTTTTTTTTAATTCAACAGTTCTTGATTTAAAATTGAAATCTTTTTGTTTGAAATATCAATTATTATATTTTTGGGGATAATTGTTTACTTTCGGTATAAAAATTAATTTTTTATTATGAAAATTCAATACTACGAAATTGATGTATTTAAATAAAAATTTGTCTCGTTTGCTAAAAAAATTAATCTTCTTAAAAACTTTTCCCTGGATGAAAATTTAATTATTTTGTTGCAACATTTTTTGTTTGGTAACAATTTTTTAAAATGAAAAATGTACTTAATCCATTTTTTCCTAAAAATTTATTATTTTAGTTGAAATTTCAATTATTTGGCTAAAAATTCATGTTATTTATTATAAATTCGTCTTTTTCACTAAAAAATTAATCTTGTTGGTCAAAAACTTATGTGTTTGTTTAAAACTTCAATTATTGAGTTAAAAGGTAATTCAATTTGGGAAAAATTTAACAACTTTATGAGAAAGTAATATTTTAAGTTTAAAATTTAACTTTTCTTTTGAAAATTCATGTTTTTGCGTACAAACTACTTTTGAGAGAGATGCTCATTTTTTTATTTCTTCTTTTGTGGGAAATTAATTTTTTTACTGAAAATCTTCCTATTCCATTTCTGAGTAAAAAGTAATCTTTATATTTGAAAATTCAAATTTTTCTTTCAAAAATCACCATTTTTTTAATGTTCAAATCGTTTGTTAAAAATTTAACTATTTTATTGAACAATTAAATTTTTTGTTTGAAAATTTATTTTTTAACTTAATATTTAACTACTTTGTATAAAACTTATTCTTTTTCGGTAGAAAATAATCTTCCAGGAGTGATAGAATAAATCGTCGATTATTATAATAATAAAAATAACACTAACAATTTTGTAAAAAAAAAGAAATATATTTTTGGTAAATTTTTTTGGTGTTAATGTTCAACTGATTTTGATTTTTAATTAATTTTTTGTTTGTTAGAAATTTCAATTATAGTTTTTTTTTATTATTCATCACTTTCGGTATAAAAATTAATTTTTTTTTAGAAAATTCAACCTTTTTCTTCAAAAGTAATTATTTGGTTTTCAGATTCATCCGTTTAGTAGTTAACAATTCAACCCTTTGGTTGAAAATTTAAATACTTTGTAAAAAATTTATCTTTGGCTTGAAAATTTATTTCGAACTCTTAATTTGACTAGTTTATTAAAAAATTTGTTCATTTTTGACTAAAACTTAATTTAACTATTTCGTTTCAGATTATAAATATAACTTTTTAAGTTAAGTTTTAAGTTAAAAATTGAACTATTTTGTTAAACAATTTTTTTCTGGAAATTTATTTTTGAACTGAAAATTTAACTACTTTGTTGATAATTTTTTTTTTCTTTGCAGAAAATAATCTACTAGGAGTGATAGAATGAATCATCGATTATTATAATAATAAAAATAACATTAATGGTAAAATATCAATACTTTCTTATTTTGCTAATTGTAAAAAAGTACTCATGAGAGATTCATTATTTTACACTTTTACATGGTAAAATAATAAAATTTGGGAACACGTCTAGCTTTCTATTGTCTTTTTTTTTTTTTAATTCATTCGCCCGGAATAGATCTTCATGCTTAGTGAGTTCGAGCAAACACGTGGCGAACGGGTGAAAGCGAAAGTATGGCAAAGCAGATTTTCGACTGATACTAATCTGTCGACCCTTTTATTTGGCTTTGAAGCCAGGTCAGGAAATTCTGTTTCTCTGAGCAGGTACGATAATAAATTCTGTACACACAGCTTCTCATCATTGGACGAGGCTGCTAGAATCAAATACTGAAACTACTGAAACTACTGAAACTACTGAAACTACTGAAACTACTGAAACTACTGAAACTACCGAAACTACTGAAATCACTGCAATTATTGAAACGGAGGCCTCCACATTTTTTTCAAATCATGGGATCGTAAATTTTATCTAAATAGAAAAAAAATGTTGCATCTGCTAGTTTAGAAATGGCAGGTAAATGGATTATGGCTCATAAATTTTGAGGGATTTCAGTAATATTTCACTGTCTGAAGATCATCGTGTATTGTTATTTTAACACACTTGTATTAGGAATTATAAAATACTCTATAAGCTTCTAGAATATTTTATGAGCTTCTAGAATATTCTATAAGCTTCTAGAGTATCCTATAAGGTTATAGAATAATCTAGAAGCTTCTAGAATATTCTATAAGCTTATATAATACTCTATAAGCTTAAAGAATATTCTAAAAGCTTATAGAATTTGTATGATTGCAATTGTTTCTTATTTTTGAACGCAGTAAGAAAATAGTATCCAAAAAAATAATATTTGAAACAGCAACAAAAATAGATGAATTTCAACCAAATAGTTGAATTTTTAATTTAGAAAGTTGATTTTCAACGAAAAAAAAAGAAGTTTTCACCGCAAGAGCTGATTTTTTAAATAAAGATATAGATTTTTGAACCAAATAATTACATTTTTAAACAAAAACATCAATTTTAAATCAGAGAGTTTGACTTTCTACCAAGAAAGACAAATTTTGCCCAAAACAAATGAAATTTTACATAAGAAATTGAGCTTGCAACCAAGAAAGACCAAGTTTTAATTAAAAATACCAATAATGAACCATACCACCGAAAAATGTGATATTGATTTTTCAATTAAAACAGATTTTAATTTTTAATGGAAAAAAATCCAAAAAGATAAATTTACAAGAGTTCAATTTTTCACTCAAATATAATAATTTTCAACAAATGCTTAAGTTTTAACTGAAGAATTAAATTTCTACCAAAATATTTGCATTTTTAATCTAAAATGACGATCATAAACAGCATAAATAAATTTGTAACATAGTAGTTAACTTATTAGTTAAAAAATTAATTTTTTACCAAAAAGCTGAATTTTGACGAAAAAGCATAAATAATTACACATGCCAATTCATAACCAAGAACGGAAAATTTTAATTTTAAGTACAAAAATTAAATTTTACAAAAAAAATTCAGCAAATGATAGGAATTTTGAAATACATATTGAATTTTTAACAAAAGAAAAATCGAATTTTTTAACAAAATAGTTAGAATTTTTACGATGGTTTTTTATTTTTTAGCAAACTGTAACTGCATGATTTTTTTCAACGAAATACATTGTTTTTAACCAATTAGTTGAATTTTGATCTAAAAAGATTTTTCAATCGGAACAGATTTCAATTTTGAATGAAAAACAGCCAAAAAGATCAAATTTTCTGCAAAACAGTAGATTAAAAAAAAATAAAAAATTCATTTTCAACCAAAGAATTTAATTTAATAACAAAATAGTTAAATTTGCAACCGAAAAGTACATCTTTTTAACAAAAAAGTTCAATTTTCGACAAATTAATGAAATTTTGAACGAAGTAGTAAAATTTTTAACAAAAGGAGAAGAATTTTCACTGAAATACATAAATTTTTAAAAACTAGTTAAAGTATTAGTTAAAGAAGAAAAATTAATTTTTGAAATAAAAGTTGAATCCTTAACCAAAAAAAGATATATTTTTAAACCACGCAAAAAAAATTATTAACTAAAGAGATGAATTTTCTACATCAAAAGATCAATTTTTACCAGAATAGATGAATTTTTAAATAAATAATTAATTAATGTAATAAATAGTTCCGTTTTTAAACAAAAAGACGAATCTGCGAACAAAAAACATGAATTTTCAATCAAGAAGATTAATTTACTAACAAAGATATAAATTTTCAATTAAAAATATCAATTTTTAGCCAAACGTAGACCAGTCTTTTTTAGCCTGTAACAAAAAAGATGAATTGTTTAACAAAATAGTTTAACTTTTAACCAAGTTGTTTTATTTCCAAGCGGAAAGTAAACTTTTTTAACCAAAAGATAAGAATGAAAAAAATTTATTTTCAACAAATTCTTACATTATTAGTTATAAAAATTAATTTTTAACTGAAAAAGACGAATTTTCACAAGAATAAAGTAATCCTCAAATAAATAGTTACATTTTCAAATGAAAAAGATCAATTTTTAATTTGAGACTTACAATTTTGAGCAAAAATGATATATTTGCATGAATTTCTAACCAAAACTCAAATTAATAGTTTAAAAAATTAATTTTCAACCTAAAAAAGTAGAATTTCCGCCAAAATACCTGAACCTTCAAATAAATAGTTCAATTTTCATATGAAGAATATCAACTTTTAACCAGGAACATCAATTTTTAATCAGGAATTGATACGTTAAATTTTCAGTTGAAAAAATGCGTTTTTAAATCCAAAAACCGAATTTGCGAACAAAAATTTTTTTTAAACACCTTACATTTTAAATGAATATTTGAGTTTCCAATTAAATAGTTAAATTTTTAAATAAAGAGATGAACCCTCAACAAAAAGCATGAATTTTTAATCAAGGAGAATTATTTTCTAATTTAAATATAAATTTCCAATAAAAAATATAATTCTGGAACAAAAAAGGGATATTTGAATTCAAAAGGAAAAAATTTAATAAAAAAAAATAGTTTAAACAAATGATAGGAATTTGCAAATAAAATTTTAAACTTTAACCATGATGAGGGATTTTTCACAAAATTATTTAAATTTTAAACAAGGAATTTAATTTAATACCAAAATGCTTAAATTTTCAACCACACACATAAATTTATATGGAAAAAGGATAGCTGACAAATATCAATTTTTAACCAAAAATGGAATAAGTAAATTTTAAACTGAAAACATTAATTTTTTATTAAACAAAACGAATTTTTAACTAAAAGTTTGAATCTTTGACTTCGAATCCTGAAGCAAAAAGGATGAATTTTTCAGTCAAGCAGTTAAATTTCCAGATAAAAAGATGAATTTCTAAAAAACAAGATTTATTCGCTACCAAAAAAGAAGTATTTTTACAAAAATAAATTTTGTAATAAATAATTGAGTTTCAAACTAAACAAGATCAGTTTTCAATTAAAAATATCAATATTTACCAAAAAATTGGGCAGTTGAATTTTCAGTTTCAAAAATTAATTTTCAACAAAATATTTAATTTTCAAACAAGGAGATAAATCTTCAACAAAAACAAAGTTTTGAACAAATGACAGGAGTTTACAAATAAATTTTGAAACTTCAACCAGTAAATTAATTTTTTAAGATTTTCTTTTGGAAATAATAATAATTTCAAAAAATATCAATAAAAAGAGTTGCAAAAAAAAAATTAAATTTGTTATTAAATTGTATCAACAATTTTTGATAATTAAAAAAAATTATTTTGTTAAAAAAGGATGTTTTTAAAATCACTTTAACACAATGTTTTTTTTTATTTCTAAATAATTTTTATGCAATAAATTCATTTTTAACTTTTTTTAAATATATTTTTTTAATATTAAAGTTCTCTTCTAAGCAGTTAATTCCACAAACGAAATTATTTTCTAATTTTCAATTATTTTTCTTTTAATTTTGTTTACAAAATACTATTTTATTATGAAATAGCGCTTTTTGGAAGTCGGCTATTTATTTAATTAAATTTGATTTTCCCCTTTCCTTGATGAGGTAAAGCAAAGAAAATATATAAATTCAAATAAATAAAATAAAGTGAGACCCGATGTATTTTACGATTATTTCGCTATCGTCTGATCTGGTGAACTGAGCAAAAAGTCAAGGTCCATTACTTAACAACGCAACTGCAACATCGCGTTGTCATCCCTCCTCCACAAATAAACAGTTATTTTTTGCTTTTGTTCTGCAAGAGGTATCTTATTCTGACATTTCATGGTCTTATAAAATCACAAACTATTCTGCATAAATATTTCATTCATCTTGTCTTAAATTGTTATTATAAACTAGCAGCAACTGCACGTGCGCTTAGTGCTCCTTCACGCGTCTCTAGCCTTTTTATTTCCTAACATTAACAATAGAAACCAATTTTTAAATCCATTACTTCAATTAAAACTATTTCAGTCTAGGTGAATTTTAAACGAAAATAATAACATTTTAACCAAATATGAATTAGTTAAATTTACAACTAAAAAGGTCCATTCTCAACCAAAAATTGTTGTCACAGCGTAATTCAATTTGTAACAAAGGTTTTGAATTTTCAACGAAATGTTATTTTAAATTTAAATAAAAAAACAGTTCTAGAATATTCTATGAGCTTCTAGAATATTCTATAAGCCTATAGAATACTCTATAAGCTTCTAGAGTATTCTATAAGGTTATAGAATAATCTATAAGCTTCTAGAATATTCTATAAGCTTATATAATACTCTATAAGCTAAAAAAATATTTTAAAAGCTTATAGAAATTGTATGATTGCAATTGTTTCTTATCGTTGAACACAGTAAGAAAATAGTATTCAAAAAAATAATAGTTGAAACAGCAACGAAAATAGGTGAATTCCAACCAAATAGTTGAATTTTTTATTTAAACAATTGATTTTTAACGAAAAAAGGCATTTTCACCACAAGAGCTGATTTTTTAAATAAACATATAGATTTTTGAACCAAATAATTAAATTTGTAAACAAAAACATAAATTTTAAATCAAAGAGTTTGACTTTCTACCAAGAAAGACAAATTTTGCCCAAAACAAATGAATTTTTAAATAAGAAATTGAAGTTGCAACCAAAAAAAGACCAATTTTTAATTAAAAATAGCAACAATGAACCATACCATCGAATAATGTGATATTGATTTTTCAATTAAAGTAGATTTTAATTTTCAATGAAAAAAATCCAAAAAGATAAATTTAAAATTAAAAGATAAATTATCTTTAAAAAGATATAATTTTCAACAAATGTTTAATTTTTAACTGAAGAATTGAATTTCTACCCAAATAGTTGCATTTTTAATTTAAAATGACGATTATAAATAGCATAAATAAATTTGTAACACAATAGTTAACTTATTAGTTAAAAAAATTAATTTTGACCAAAAAGCTTAACTTTTCTGAAAAAGCATAAATAATTGCACATGCCAATTCATAACCAAGAACGGAAAATTTTAATTTTAAGTACAAAAATTAAATGTTATAAAAAACACAATTTTTAAATGATAGGAATTTTGAAATACATATTGAATTTTTAACAAAAGAAAAATTAAATTTTTTAACGAAATAGTTCGAATTTTTACGACGGTGTTTTATTTTTTAGCAAACTGTAACTGCATGATTTTTTTCAACAAAATACATTTTTTTAACAAAATAGTTGAATTTTCATCTAAAAAGATTTTTCAATTGGAACAAATTTCAATTTTGAATAAAAAACAGCCAAAAAGATCAAATTTTCTGCAAAATTCAAAACTCAAAATGCAAAATTCAAAATTCTGCATTTTTAACAAAAAAGTTTAATTTTCGACAAATTAATGAAATTTTGAACGAAGTTAAATTTAAAAACTATAATTTACAACTAAAAAGGTCTGTTCTTAACCAAAAATTATTGTCAAAGCGTAGTTCAATTCGTAAAAAAAGTTTTGAATTTTGAACGAAATATTATTTTAAATTTAAATCAAAAACAGTTTCATTTTCCACCAACAAGATTTATTTTCTTTAAAAAAAGGCAACAACGAATTTTTAACTAAAAAAGATCAATTTTCAAATAAAATTATTAAATCTTAACTATCTTAAATAAATAACAAAACTTTAATGAATAAAGAACCAAAATTAATAAAAAAGAGTTGACCATGAAAGGAATTTTCAGCTAAAATTTTAATCTTCAACCAAACCGATGAGTTGTTATAAAAAAATAATAAATTTTCCTTTCGATATAAGCGAATTTTCATGAAAATACTTTAATTTTTCATTAATTAATTAAATTTGAATTCGTAGCCAAAATAAATAAATTGTTGATCAAATAGTAAAATTTTTAAGCATTGAGATTTATTTCCGGCAAGAAAAAAGATACTTTAACAAAATACATCACTTTGCAGCCAAATAGTTGAATTTTTAAGAAATAAATATCAGTTATAAATTGAAAATATATATTTTTAAGAATAAATGGAATTGGAAATTTTATGTTCTTAATAAACCACAAACGAATCTACATAAATATTTCATTTATCCTTACTTAAATTATTATTATAAACTAGCAGAAAATGCACGTGCGCTTATTGCTCCTTCACGCGTCTCTCGACTTTTTATTTCCTAACATTAACTATAGAAAAAAATTGTGAAATCTACCGTTTCAATTCAAACTATTCCAGATTAGTTAAATTTTTCACTAAAAAAGTAATTTATAATCAAGTATGAATTAGTTGAATTCTCAGCTAAAAAAGATCAGTTTTTAAACAAAAATTGTTGTCAATGTGTAGTTGACTTTGCAACAAAGGTGTTGAATTTTTAACCAAACATTATTTTAATTTTTAATTAAAAACAGTTTAAAACAACGGAAAAAGAAGAATTTTCAATAAAATAGTTATATCTGTCATTAACAATATTTATTTTCTTATAAAAAAACACAACGAATTTTCTACAAAAACGATCAATTTTCAATTAAAATTATCAACTCTTAACTAAGAATAGATTAGAATAGATAGATTATCAGTATACAAAATGGACAAAAAAAAATTCACCACGAAAGGAATTTTCAGCAAAAATTTTTAATCTTTAACCAAACCGACGAGTTTTTACAAAAAAAGGGTAAATTTTTTTTTCGATATAAACAAAATTTGCACAAAAATGCATTAATTGTTAAATAAATAATAAAATTTCAATTCATAGACAAAATAAATAAGTTTTCAAAAAAAAAAAAGTTAAATGTTCAACCAGTGAGATTTATTCAAGACAAGAAAATAGATAATTTAACAAAATTCGTTAATTGGCAACCTAAAATGGAATTTGAAATTCCATGGTCTTATTAAAACTATTGGAAATGAATTAACTTATTAAAAATGCACGCGCACCAAGTCCTCCTTCACGCTTCTCTCGACTTTTTATTTTCTTACATTAAAAATAGAAACCAATTTTAAAATCTATCATTTCAGTTAAAACTATTTAAGATTAGGTAAAGTTTTCAAATTAAAACGATAAGTTTCTAAAATATTATTTTAATTTTACACCAAAACCAGTTAAAAACAATGAAAAAAGAAGAATTGTCTATAAAATAGTTACATTTGTTATCAGCGAGATTTCTTTTCTGAAAAAAAAAACAAAAAAAGAGTTCTTAACTAAAAAAGATAAATTTTCAATTAAAATTATCAAGTCTCAACTAAGATTATAAGATATTATCAGTATACAAAATTAATTTAAAAAATTCATCTACCATGAGAGGATTTTTCAGCTAAAATAAAAAATATTCAACCAAACCGATGAGTTTTTAAACAAAAATATAAATTTTTGGTGCCGAGAAAGACGAATTTTCTCATAAGTAAATTCACATAAATAAATTTCTAGTAAAATGTAAAATTGTTTAACAAAGAATATCTGTTTACTACAAAGAAAAGTATCTTGAATCAAAGGGTTGAATTTTTAACAAAAAACATCAATTTTTAACTAAAAATGTATTTTGACCTTTTTTGCTCTTATTAAATTACAAGCTAATCTGCATAAATATTTTATTCATCCTTGCTTAATCTCTAATCAAAAATATAAATCTTTAACTGAAAATTAATTAGTTAAATTTTCAACTAAATAGCTCAATTTGGAATCAAAAATGGTTGACAAAGTTTAGTGCATTTTGCAAGAAAGGAGTTGTATTTTCAACTAAATATGATTTTTAATTTGAATAAAAAACAATTAAATTTGAAGGAACAAAATTTTCAGCAAAATAGATGAAGTTTCAATAAGATTGGTACATTTTCTACCAACAAGATTTATTTGCTTTAAAAAAATCAACAACTAATTTTCTATACATTTTTAAAAAATCAGTCAAATTTTCAAGGAAGAAGTTTTGTTTCCGACAAAGAAAAGATTCTCTAGCAAAATTTATACTTTGTTATTGCATGCTTGAATTTTCAACAAAAAAAGATTTATTTTTAATTTAATAGTTGAATTTTCAATCAAATATTATTTTAATTTTTAATAAAAAACAGTTAATAAAACAAAGAAAAAAAATTTTTTAATGAAATATTTAAATACTTAACCAAAATAGATACATTTTCAATTTAACAGTTATATTTCCAGCCAAGAAGATTTATTTTCTACCAAAAAAAAACTAAGAATTTTCAACAAATTACAGGACTGTAAAACAAAATCATTGATTTTTTAAATCGAAAATGTAACTCAAACCCTTTTTTAAATAGTAACAATTTTTAAAAGTAATATTTTATTAATTAATAATTTTTAAACAAATATTTATATTGGAACGTCTACTAAAAATATCAATTGTCAACCAAGAATGGAATTGTTAAATTTTCATTATAAAAAATTAACTTTCAACAACAAAAAGACAAAGTAATTTTAAATAAGAAGGGTAATTCTTAGCAAAAATTTTACAAGATAAATTTTCAATTACAGGAAATTAATTTTCAACAAAAAAAGACGCAATTGCAAATAAAATCAAAAACCTTTCACTAAAAAAATGAATTTCAAAAAAGTAGATTTACTTTATTTTTTTTAATTTGAAAATAAAAAATACCAATTTTCAAAAAATGGATTCTGAAATTTCATTGTATTCCTAAATCACAAAAAAATTTGCAAATTTTGGAAAATTAAATATTACAAACTACAATTTTGAAAATTTTCATTAAAGAAGGGGAGTTGATATTAAATAATTTATAGTTTAAAGCTTTTCAAATTGAACAAATTTATTTTGAATTAAAATAATCTCGAAATTAATTGATTTCAGATTTCTAAAAAGGAAAATTTCAAAGTAATCTTTCATCAAAAATTCAAAGTGCTTTAAATTTCACAATTTGAAATAGAAAACTTAATTAAATATTTTAAGTCAGAGCTTCTGAAATTCTAGAATCTCAATATGTTATCACATAAAAAACTATTGTTTAATACTTACATTGATTATAAAAAGTTTTCCAAGATAAAAAAATAAATTCATCATTTTCAACATTCCAAACTGTAAATTTTCTCAAATGAAACTGGTAAATTTGATTATTTAAATAAAGACGTGCAAACTAAAGTAATCTTGAATGGAATGCATTCAAAATAATTTTTTTTACTATGGTAAGTTAAAAATTAAAAAAATTGGAACTTCATTTCAAACTGCAAAAAAATTTCACAACCAAGAATTGTCATGTTGAAACTTTTTTTTATAGTCAATACCCATTGTAATTCCAATTATTCCAAGTAAGTTTTAATCATGGAAAAATTAAAAATGAGAAAATTGTTGATTATACTTTTAAAATTAAGAAACATTAATTTCAATTACAAAATTATTACTTATAAAAGAGAAAAATTGAACATTCAGCGTTCAATAAGAAAATTCAGATTTCGATAATTGTAAGCATTTTAAATTAAAGCATTGATTTTGAACAACACATTTTAAATTTTATAATTTTAAATCATTCATTTTTTAAATAAAAATCTTTAACCCAAGCCCGCACAATTTGAAAATATTATGTAGATTAAAAATAAAAGTGACAAAAGAATACAAAACTAGATCACTTTGATTCAAATTTTAGAAATTGCAAAGTTTATAAATAAAAATATTTTAGGATCAACTCTAAAAAAAAGATTTCTGGTTATTATCCAGTTATCAAACATTTTTTAAGTTCATTAATATTTTAAGGTCATTAATTAATAAATTTAATTTATTTAAATTTATTTTTGAATTCAATTTTTACCCTTCCATTGTTGCCTTTTTTTTAAACTATAATCATAAAAGGAAATGATAGAAATTTAACAAGAATTTACACCGTTCAAAATCGAAAAAATTTTAATTGTTGCAAAAATTAAAAATTGACCTATGTGAGAAAAATTCATGTGTAAAAAGTATAATCTAGTGCTACTCTGCAAAGATAAAGTATGCAATTTATGCATTCTGAAAAATTTACGTCACCTTCTCAGTAAACAATGTTTCGTAACGTTGAAACGTTTCACAATATAATTGTTAAAAATTTTCTCATTATAGTAATTGAAAGTAATCCTAGCTCATAGCAACATCTAAAAACAATCGGTTTCTGCTTAAATTTGCATTTCAGCTTTTTATAGGGTATAATTAGTTTTCGCAATTATTTTTTTCCGAAAATTTAATTAAATTATATTAATAATAATTTATGCTAGTTTTTTAAATTTATTCAAAAAATTTATTTTTTTGTTTCTAAACTTTCATATAACTGCGTTTTGTACTTTGTTGTCATTTCTCAGAATATGGTATAAAAAATTTATTTTAATTTTCTTATACTAAAATTGATACGGAATTTCGATTTCTAATTCCAGGTTTTTTTACAATTAATTTCACCGCACAGTGGGGTGAAATCGGAAAACGAGGTTAAAAATGACATTTAGAACGCAATTATGCATCGATTTTAGATTTTGTTTTTTTTTTTTTTTGAAAAATTTAGAACTTAATTTTTTAGAAAATAGTGCAAGTAGATTTTTTATTTGTTTGTTTATTTAATTCTTATTTTAATGCAAACAGCGAAAAAAATTTCAATTTTTTTAATTTCATTTTATATATTCTTGACAAATATTTTCTTATACTTCTCGTCCCTTTGATTTGATGCACAGTGGTATAAAAAAGATAAAAAAATTGTTTACTTGCATAATTAATTGTTATAAACAAATTGTAATAACAAGCACTCGACATTAGGGGTTATTCGTTTTCAAAGTATATTTCTGCTCTGAAATTGCTTGCTTTTATCGTTAAGATGATACGTGGACAATAAAATATAAGATTAAGTGTTAGTTGTTTATTTTATAAACAAATTCTATAAACAAATTCACATTATGTGCGGTTTTAAGCGAAAAGAAATCGTTTTTTCTTCTAAACTTGCTGACATTATATTGGCAATAATGTTTTCTGAAAAATTGTTTCATGTCCATAAATATTTGCTTATTTCATAAACAATTTATATAAACAAATGTACATCTTGGGTGTTTTTAATCGAAAAGGATTTTTTTTCTTCTAACAATGCTGAAATTATTTTTCCAGTGATTTTTTCTGAAAAAATTTCGTCATAAATGAATATTTGCTTATTTTATAAACAAATTATTTCAATAAATTCACATATAAGTCGTTTTTAAGAGAATAATAAATAATACAAAAATGTTTTCTAAAAACCTTATCGTCATTTTAGTTTTAAAAACAATACAAGAAAAAACTATTTTCACTTGAAAACTCCCGAAATGTTAATTTTTTATTTTACTTGTTTATAAAATAAGCAAATAACATTTAATCTTAAATTTCAATGTCCACATATCATCCTAACGATAAAATCAAGCGATTTAAGATCAGAAATATATTTTGAAGGCGAATAATCCCTAAGGCCGAGTATTTGTTAATACAATTTGTTTATAACAATTAATTATGCAAGTTAACAATTTTGTTTATTTTTATTATACCCCTGTGCAATAAATCCAAGGTACGAGAATTATCAGAAAACTTATGGCTAATAGATAAAAAATGAAATTAAAATAATCGACATTTTTTTCGCTGTTTGCATTAAAATAAAAATTAAATAAAATAAAAAGTAAAAAATCTACTCTCACAATTTTTTGAACAATTCCAGAAAAATTCCAGAAAAATTCGATATTTTTATAAAAAGAGGCAAATGTGATAGAGAAAGAAAAAACGAAAAAATGTAATTAATTAAATTTAAATTTGAGACATTTGCAAAGATGAAGAAAATTTAGCAAAATTATTTCCTAACCCACTTATTCCAATAAAATTAATCAATTTCCTACGAAAGTGATAAATTCAATTTTGAATTATTTTTAAATATAATAAAAAAAAAATAAATTCTTAAAATCGTATTTTTGAACTTGAAATGTAACTTTTATACTTTTGTATAAATATTTATTTTTTTGTTGTTGAAAACTTAGAATTTTTATTTTAAAAATTTACCATTTTTACTAATTTTTTCCCAACTGACTTAAAAACCTTTCTTTGTTGCATATTCAAACTTCAGTGGTTCAAAATGGCATTTTTGTTTAAATATTATTTTTTTCAAATTAATTTAAATTCTTTTCTTCAGTCAAAAAAAACTTTTTAAATAAAAGATATAATTTTTTGGTTAAAAATTTAACTCTTTTCTAGAAAATTAACCTTTTTGGTTTGAAAATTGAACATTCTTTCATGAATTTTTTTCCTTCTTTGACAGAAAAATTTTTCTTTGTTAAAAATGTGTCTCCGTGGTTTGAAAATTCATGTATTTTATTAGAAATTCCATTGTTTTTGGTTTAAAAATCCACTATTAGATTGGAAATTAATTTTTGTTCGTTCAGGAAACCAATTTTGCCAAAAATAAATTTTTTTCTTTGAAGATTCATAATATCAATTGGAAGTTGATTTCTTTGATTCAAAAAACTATTTTTTGTAAAAAAAAAGTTATTCCATTTTTGCTGGAAAATTTTTTTCAGGTAAAAATGAACTATTTAGTTTGATCTAATGTATTTAATTTAAAACTCATCTCTTTTGGTAGAAAATTTATGGTATTTAGTAAAAAAAAGAAATAATCTTAATGGAGATTCAACTATTGGGTTAAAATTTTTGTTTTTTTTTAATTCTTTTTTTTTTGTTAGAAAATAAATCTTCCGGTTGAAAATTTATATATTTTGTTGAAAATTCGCTTTTTCATAGAAAATTAATATTCTGGGTTAAAAAATGATCTTATTGGTAGAAAATACAATTATTTGGTTGAAAATAAACTTTTTGGTTGAGCACTCATATTTACTGGTTGAAAATTCTACTGTTTTGTAGAAATTTCTTCTTTTAGGCTTAAGAAATCAACAGTTGTTAAAAAATTCCACAAATTTTCTTTAATTTAGGTAAAAAATCTTTCGTGGTTAAAAATTTGTCTTTTATATAAGAAACTAATTTGGAAAGACATTCTTTTTATTTAAATAAAAAATGTTCGTGATTGAAAATTCAATAATTTTTTTTTGAAAATTCGTATGCTTTGTAGAAAAGAAACTTTTTTGATTTTTAATTGTTTTGATAAGAAATTAATTTAGAATAATTTTTTTTCGTTTTAAGTAAAAAATCTTTCGTAGTTGAAAATGAAAAAAAAACTCGTGTTTTACATAGGAAATTCATGTAGAAAAATATTTTTTTAAATTCAAAATAAAAAATCTTTCGTGATTGAAAATTCAACAGTCTTGTTGAAAATTTTTTCTTTTTTGAAGAAAATTGAAATTCTTTCTTGGAACTATCTGGTCCAAACTTCATGCATTTCATTGAGAATTTGTGTTTTTTGGTATAAATTCAATCTTCTTGGTTGAAAATGTAGCAATTTTTTTGAAAATTGATGTATTTTGTTAAAAATTTACCTTTTTTCTAATAAATTTATTTGGATTGAATTTTTTTAAATTTCAGGTAAAAAATCTGTCGGGGTTGAAGATAGAAAAAAATCGTCTTTTATGTGGAAAATTGATTGGGAAAGAAATTTAAAAAATTTAAAATGATAAATCTTTCGCGATAGAAAATTTCAATATTTTGATTGAAAAATCGTCTTTTTGGTAGGGGAATCGTTTTTTGTTTCTTGTTCACAATTCGCCTTTTTTAGTAGAATTGAACTGTTCTTGATTTAAAATTAAAATCTTCTTTTTGCTAAAAAGCATTTCAAGTAATTTTAGTTGATAATTTGCTTAATTTATTAAAAACTGATATATTTTGTTTAAAATTATTTTATTTTCAGTTGCTTTGTTGAAAATGTATCATATTTCGTTAAAATTTTTGGGTAGAAAATTATGAAGTTATGTGGATTTTTTAATGGAAAAGATTCACATTTGGTCCAATAGATTTATTACTTTCATTAAGAAAAATTTTTCTTGCATAAGATTATCAACTCCCCCTCCCCCCTTTCACTCATCTAGACTCTCTAGAGTGTCACGTAATATGTATAGATTACCGTAATATGATCCTTAAAGAAGAATAAAAATTTTGATTTATTCTGAATATAATTGGTTAAATTTATATAAAAATTTGAAATATGCAATAATAAATTATTATATAATACGGTGATTCACATACCGAATGACAAGAGGAGATGACAAAATGACAAAATGAGAAAATGATAAGCTGTGGAAATAAATAGCGTGTGTTGTTACATACGACGAGAGGCTGGCATAAGTGTGCGTGGTTACTGGTGGCATCTGTGTATGGAGAATGTAGGCCACGGTGCTTTCACACGATAAGGCCTTATCAGAGCATGCGTACGTTACGTTTTTCTCGCTCTTGCTCGCTTCTGCCCCGCTAGGCCGCTACCATTCGAGATAAAAAGCCACTTTCCACGCGGCCACCGAGGATTTAGATTTTAGAAAATACACCAGAAACGTAAAAAGTCAGGGGCGCCTGACAGGTTTCCATTTGGAATGCATAATATTGCGCAATATTCTTAAATTAGTACTTGCGCACTGCGGCTCTTACGAGGAGAGAGTCGCAAACCCTCTCTCGCCCTGACCCCTGATATACTACTTGGGCCAGCAATTCTAGGAATTACAAAACCAGGGTTCAAGAAATCCGGGTTCTAGTGTAAAAATGGTGGACACTTATATGCGCCTGGCACTCACATCTACACCACCTCGAGAGATTCGTTAAAGTTAAACGGTCATAAGTCTCAAAACAGCTCTCGAGAGTGTGACTAGTGCTTCGTGGCATTTGAAATTCGCTCTGATTCGTGTTCATTTGTTTAGGCCCGAATGCTGTATTCCCATGAGAATAAGTCCAGCCAGTGGCTGACCTGCTTTTAAGTAGTTGCTGACCAGCCAATAACTAGTAGCTGACCAAATGATAACTAGTGACTAATCAGCCAATTAATAGCGGCTGACCAGTCAATAAATAGTGACTAAACTGCCGATAAATAGTGGCTGACCAGACAGTAAATAGTAACTAATAAGCCAATAACTAGTGAATGATCAGCCAATAACTAGTGGTTGACCAGACAATAACAAGTGACTAATCAGCCAGTAGCTAGTGACTCATAAGCCAATAAATAGTAGTTGACTAGACAATAAGTAGCGACTAATAAGTCAATAACTAATGACTGATTAGCAAATATCTATTGGTTGACCAGACAACAACTAGTGACCAATGAGCCAATAAATAGTGACTAACCAGCGAATAATTTGCGTCTTAACAGCCAATAACTAGTGGCTGACCAGACAAAAACTTGTGACTAATCAGCCAATAAATATCAGCTAACCATACAATAACTAGTGACTAATCAGCTAATAACTAGTGACTGATCAGACAATAACTAGTGACTGATTAGCCAATATTTAGCGACTGAACAGCCAACTAATAGTGGCTCACCAGCCAATATCTAGTGGCGGACCAGACAATAAATAGTGACTGATAAGCCCATATCTAGTAGCTGACTAAAAAATAACTAGTGACTACTGAGCCAATAGCTAGTGACTGATTGATAAATAAATAGCGGTTAACCAGATAATATCCAGCGACTAATCAGCCAATAAAGAGTGAATGACCAGACAATAAATAGCGGATGGCCAGCCAACAACTAGTCGCTGACGAGACAAAAACTAGTGACTACTCTACCAAAAAATAGCGGCTGACCAGACAATAGCAATTTACTAATTAGCCAATAACTAGTGACTGATCAGCCAATAAAAAGCGGCTGACCAGCCAACAAATAGTGGCTGACCAGCCAATGACTAGGGGCGAACCAGATAATAACTAATGACTAATCAGCCAATAGGAAGTGACTGATTAGCCAATAAATAGCGGCTGACCAGCCAATAAATAACGGAAAAACGCAAGAACAATTTATTATATTTTTGGTTCAGAATTTATCTCTTGTGGTTCATAATGTTGTTGGTACTTCGTCTTTTTTTTTAAATTTAACTGATTTTTATTTAAATTAAAATCCTTTTTAGTTTCAATATTAAATTTATATTTTTCGCTTTGATTTTTTTTACATAAAGTTTAAATACTTTGAATTTTTATTTTGTGTTTTTTCGGTTTAGGATTAATTTTTTAAACTGAAAATGTAATTATTCTAGTCATGGATTGAAAATTAAATTTTTTAGTTAAGAATTTAAATATTCATCTTTTTAAAAAACTTGTAAAAATGCATCTATTTTCGTAGAAAAATCAATTATTTCGTTGGAAATTTACTATTTTAAGCTGATAATTGAAATATATGATTTAGAAATCATCTTTTTTAGTTGCAAATTCAACTAATTGGTTCAAAATATATGTATTTTATTGAAAGCTTGTTTTCAGGTTAGAAATTTAATCTTCTTTTTGATAATTGGTCCTTTTGGTGAAAAATTTAAGTATGTGTTTAAAAATTATTATTTTTTGGCTTGACCGTTGTTCTTTTGGATAGAAAATTAATCTTTTCAGTGACAAATTTATTTAATTTCTTAAAGAATAATATTTTTTTGGTTTAAAATTCAGCTGTTTTAAAATTTGCATTTTTTCCTATTGAAAATGAATTTTTTTAAATGAAAATTTAATTATTCCGTTTTTGGTTGAAAAATTATTTTTCAGTTTAAAATTTAACTATTTACTTTAAAGTTAATGCATTTTGTTAGAAATTTGTTTTTTGTTAGAAAATTATTCCTTTTGGGTTAAAAATTGAGCTGTTGGGTAAGAAATTCAACTTTCTCATTGAAAATTTCATTCAGTTGTTTGAAAAGTCATCTTTTTGTTTTAAAATTCAACAGGATGAAAATTCGCTCTTTTTTCTTGTTAAAAATAAATTCTTCTAACTGAAAACCTATAGATTTCATTTTTGCCTGGAAACTAATTTTTTTAAATGCAAATTAAACTATTTTCTCGAAAATTCCTGTATATTTGTTGAAAATTTCTTTTTCGCTAGAAATTAATTCTCTATAGGTTAAAATTTCATATATTAATCTAAAAATTAAACTATTTTGTTGAAAATTTCATTATTTTGTTGAACATTAATTTTTTAACAGAGTCTTCTTCTCTTATCATAATTTCTTGTTACAAGCTCGCCCTTCTTTAAATAAGAAATTCATCTTTCTGGACTGAAAATTAATTCTCCTTTATAGAAAATTAATTTCATTATTGACAGTTTAACTTTGTGCTTTTTTAGTTTGAAAATAAGATTGCTTGGTTTAAAAATCGATTTTTTAAAAAAATATAATCTTTTTTATTGAAAATTCTACTATTGAGTTAAAAATTCACCTCTTTTAGGGGAAAAAAACTCTAAAAGTAATTAAATAACTTGAAGTAAAATTCATACATTCTTAAAAGAAAATGTTTTATTCAAATATTTAAAATTACTATTTTCTGTGTTTGATTTAAGTTTAAGTTTCTTCAGGAGCGCACATCGTAATGTATTGTTTATTATAAATATAGGCTTAAGGCTTAAGTAAAATAAAAATGTGCGAAAAAGTATTTTTTAAGCTCAACTATAATTTTTAAATATAAACTCCAGGTCCGATAGAAGCCGCTCCGTTTTTGTAATTCCCAGAACAACTGGCACTTGCAGTTTATCAGGGGACAGAGCCAGAGACGGTTCCGACTCCCACCTAGGAAGGGCCGGCGTACGCGAGTACTCAGACGAGTATATTGCGCAATATTGTGCATTCCAAGTGGGAACGGTTCAGGTGAACTTGAGTGTTTATCTTTCGAGGGTGCAGATTTATAAACAAGGTCAGTGCGAGATAACCCCCGTTACTGTCATTATATGGGACTTGGATTGTATATTAGAAACTCATTTAAATGACTTATTTGACCAAGAAGAGTCCAGTAAGTAATAATACTATCATATAATTATTATAATATCTGCAAGTAATAAAAAATTGTGTAATAAAAAAAATTGTGAAGTTTTTTTTAGCAAAAAAAGAGCTCTCTAGAGAGAAAGTTTTAACATTATTTTTGGAAGTGAAACTATATTGTCAGGTCTTATGAAAGAAAAAACATTGTTTGTTTATGAAAATGAATAAAGACATAAGAAATGTATTTATTTATTATGCAACAAAAGAAAAGAATTTTAATACCAAAAAGACGAATTTTCAAAAAATAAAGATTTTCCAATCAAAAAATAAATGTTCATCTAATCATTGAACCTTTAAACCAGAAGAAATATTTTTTTTATTACACCATTAAGCCATTTCCCTTTCGGGGTAGGCGTGACTCACTCGCAAGGGGAAAGGAGTAGTGTGTGGATGGGATAGAGATTTTTCAGATTGATCCAGAATTCTCGTGCTATTTATGTAAATAACACGTTCGTTCCGCAACACTGCTT
>NC_046664.1:25159336-25168782 GCF_010883055.1 Belonocnema kinseyi
GAGATTGTAGTTCTAACGTCAGTTCCACCAAAAACTTCAGTTAATAAGGGAGGGTTGGGAGAGGGGGGAAGTAGAACTGGAACCGAGAGAGTCGTCTTGGGTGTGTGTTTTTGTTTTCATGCTGAGAAGGTCACCAGCCTTCAGCAGCGTTGTGATATATGGAAGTTAGTATCTGGCCGAAATATTTTCTTTACAATAATTGAATTTTCAAACACAAAATATGACTTTTCAGCAAAAAATTCATTTTCCATGAAAGTGATGCATTTTTACCCAACAAAACTGAAATTTGCAACTAAAATTTTTTTTTTTATCAAAAAAAGTCGAATTTTCAACTAAAAAATATTAATCTTAAAAAATGAAAAGTTACATTTTCTATTAAAAAATGAATTTTAAACAAAAAAAAATAAATTTTAAACAATGTAGTTTATCTTTTACCCAATTAGTTGAATTTTATATGAAAAAAGATTGTTTTTTAACAAAATAATTAAACTTTCAATCAAAGAGATGAATTTTTAATTTAAAATATAAATCCTTGAAAAAAAGTTATTTCTTCACAAAGTCATGAAGAAATTTCATTTTTTAAAATGAAAATTAAATGTTTAGTTGAATTCTCTACCAAATAGTTGCATCTTTATAAAAATATGAAATTTATCTTGAAGCAGAGAATTGAAAATTCGTTAATTTTTTGCTCATTTTTTTTTTAAACCTCAACTATTTTTTTGGTTAAAAATTGAAGTATTTTGTTGAGAATTAATGAATCTTGTTAAAAATTCATGTAATTTAATGAAAATTCGTTAATTTTTTGTTATTTTTTATTAGCTAAAATATAAATATTTCATTTTTGATTGACAATTGACCTTTCTTAATTGTTGAAAATTTTAACTTTTAATTTTCTTTAGTTAAAAATTCTAATATTTCGTTAGAAATTGTTGAATTTTGTTCAACATTCGTTTATTTTGTTAAAATATCTTTTTTTTCTCATTTTTTTTAACCTAAGATATAACTATTAAATTATCAATTGAACATTTTTTTAGTATGAACTAAAACATGTTAAATAATTCACGCCATTTGTTGAAAATTCGCTTGTTTAGTTTTTTATAATTAAAAATTCAAAGTATTTGTTGAAAATTACTGAATCTTGGTAAATGAAATTTTTTTAACGTAAAATAACACTATTTCAGTTTAGTTTGAAATTAGTACTCTTTAATAAGAAATTATTATTCCCGGTTGAAAATTGGTTTTTGGTCATTTTTGGTTTAAAATTTGTACCTTTCAGTAGAAATAATTTTTTTTGCTTGAAAATTCATTTTGTAGTTTATAAATTAAACTGTTTAGTTAAAAATTCGTTTTTTCTTGTTGTTCAAAATAAACTTTCTTGCATGGAAATTGCATTGTTTAACTTTTTTTGAAATTTTATACATTTCATTGCAAATTTATCCATTTTAGTTAAAAATTCAACTATTTGGTTAAAAATTGATGTATTTTATTAAAAATCTAACTATTTATATCCTAGATTGAAAATAGATATTTTTAGTTGAAAATTACAGTATTGGATTGAAGATTAATGTATTTTATTTAAAAAAATTTTTTTGTAGAAAATTAACATTGTTGGTACAAAATTCATCATTATAGTTGTAAATTCAACTGTTCTTTTCGAAGCTTGGGTTGCATGACATTAGCAAAACATAAAATTGGCGTTTTTTTTATCTCATGCAATTTTTTAATCAAATAAAAAATCAATTTGAGAAGATTTGTTTATTTCACAGTATTTGTTATCTAAAAGGCAGGGCAAATATTTTTAATAATTGATGAAGACTGATATCTTGAATTTTGATGATTTTTTACTAACAATTTAAATTTTAGAAGAAAAACATAATTCATCCAAAAATTGTTTAAGGTTGAACATTTTTATTTAAACGTAATTTTTTCTGTTTTAAATAATCGATTTCCGATTAAATTTAATTTCAAACATTTAAAAACAAATAGTTGAATTTTTTACCAAAGAAGATGAATTTGAAATAAAATAGTTGAATTTTTACTCAAAAGACTTTTTAATAAAGTATTTTAACTTTCTATCAACCAGTTGAATATTTAACCGAAAGAGATGAATTTTTGACCAAAAATATAATATTTATTATTGCAATGAAAAAATATTTGAATTTTCTACCAAGAAACATTTGAATTCTACCAAAGAAGATAAATTTTCAACAAAATAAATGCACTTTAACTATAAAATATTATTTTTCAATTAAAAATATCAATATTCAACTAAAAATGGAATAGTTACATTTTCATTGAAAAAATTATAATTCTCAATCAGAAAGAATAATTTTTACTCAAATTTTTCAACTTTTAATCAAAGAGATGAATTTTCAACTCAAATCACGAATCTATATAAAAAATGAATTGCTAATGAGAAAATATCAAATTTCACTTTAGAATATCAGGGTTTAAACAACAATGGAACAGTTTAATTTTTAGACAAAAAAATTAATTTTCGACAAATAATGAAACGAATTTTCAACAAAGAAGTTGAATTTTCTAAAAAAAAATTAATTTATATAAAAAATGTTAACAAAATTATTTCATTTTCGACAAAAAAGTGAATTTTGAAACAAATATAAGAATTTTCAACCTAAAACAATATTTTTTGGATGCAAAAATGACTTTTTAACCAAAGAGTTGATTTTTCAACAAAAAAATTCAATCAAGAAAGAAGAATCAATAAAAAGAATTTAACTTTAACTAAAATTCGTTGACTTTTCAAATAAATAGTTGAATATTTCAGACGAAAAAAATTAATTTGTTAGAAGACAGTAGAATTTTTAATAAAAATATTAATTTAAACCAAATAGTTAAATTTTAAACGAAAAAGATAAATCTGCAATCAATAAAATTAGGTTTCTGCCAAAAAAAATTAATTTTAAACCAAACAGTTCAATTTTCTATCAAATTGTTTAATTTTGCAGGACAAAACTTTTTTTTTTAATTTCATTTTTGAAATAAAAAATGCAAACATAACTATAATTATTCAAAATTATGTCATCTTCTTTAAAATCTCATAATTTGTTTATCAATAGTAACAATTTGAAATATAAAACACAAATAAAGCAAAAAATGGTACTTCAATCATTTTTTAAATTTAATAAAATAAGCGATTTCTCATGAAAAACTTTAACATAACCTTAAAATGTTCACAAATTGTTCATCTTTTTTGAAATCTAATTTTTAAAATTAAAAACACTAATTTTTGATAAAAATCGATAACAAAACCCAAATTTGCTAAGATTCATTATTATAATTCATCATTATAATTGTAAATTTAACTGTTTTTTTCGACTCCTGTTTTAAAAGCAAATGCTTGTTTTACTGTGATAGGAAACACATTAAATTTGACAAAAATAATTTTTATTGCTGAAAATTTCTATAATTTAATATTTTTCAGTTTTAACCAAAATAAAATTCCATCAATTAACGTTCAGAAATTTAATATTTGCTTAAAACATTTATTTTTGTTGCACCGAGTGCAGTTGCATTTTAGGACGATAATGATCTTGAGATTGAGTCAGGTCCTCAAGCGGAATTTTAATTTATTTTTACGCAATCCAGATGTCTTCTGGAAACCACTTTTATACCCAAGTTTGGATCGATTTAACGCTTGACATAATATCAACTGCATACGATGAAAAAACGAACTATCAGCTTTCCCAATCAACACTTTCAGGAGAAATTAAAAAAGAAATTTTTTCATTTTACAAAATTTTTTTTCAAATTGTTTGGCACCCTCTACATATTGAGTGGCACTCTAAGGTACAAAGTTTTGCCAGACACAACAAAATTTATTAGTTGCATTTTCTACCCAAACAGTTGAATTTTCGACAAGGAAGTTCATTTTTATCCGAGAGGGATCACTTTTCAACCAAGAAAGAGGACTTTTGTACCATCAAAAATTATTTTCAATCCAAATAAAAAAAAAAATTTCAACAAAACAGTTGAAGTTTCAATAAAATAGACGGCTTTAACAGAATAGTTGAATTTTCAAAAAAAAAAAAAGATTAAGCTTTTAACAAAATAGTTCATGTAATAGTTCAACATTTCGTTTCAAAATTAATTCTTAAAATTTGAAAATTAACTTTCTTAAATGAAAAGTTAAATGTTCCATTTCTTTGAGGTCACAATTCAAATATTTGGTTAAAAAATGATAAATTTGGTTAAATAACTATGTTTTATATTAAAAAGTCTTTTTTTTTTGCTAAACTTTTTTTAACCTGAAATATAACTATTTCATTTATTTTCTTTTATTTAAAAATTCAACTATTTATTTGAAAATTCATTTAACTTGTGACAAATTTAACCTTTTGATTATTTTTAGTGAAAAATTCAAATATTTCATTTAAAATTAATAAATTTCCTCAAATTCCATTTTCCACCCGAAAATTTAAGTTTTCGAACAAAAAGTTCATTTTTAGCCGAGACGGATCCATTTTCAACCAAGAGAAATGATTTTTGTACCATAAAAAATTAATTTTCAATAAAAGCTTCAAACGAAAATTTTCAACAAAACAGTTGAAGTTTTAATAAAAAAGATAGCTTTAACAGAATAGTTGAATTTTCAAAAAAAAAAAGATTAAACTTTTAACAAAATAGTTCATGTAATAGTTCAATATTTCGTTTCAAAATTAATTCTTAAAATTTGAAAATTAACTTTCTTAAACGAAAATTTAAATGTTCTATTTCTTTCAGGTAGCAATTCAAATATTTAGTAAAAAATAAAAAATTTTTTAAAAATAATCATGTATTATATCTTAAAAATTCTCTCTTTTTGCTAAATAATTTATAATTTGATAAATAATTATGTATTTTCTTCAAAATTCTTTCTTTCTGCAATACTTTTTTAAAACTAAAATATAGCGATTTCATTTTTTTCTCCTAGTTAAAAATTCCACTACTCGTTTCAAAATTCATGTCACTTGTTGAAAACCTAAACTTTTGATTGTTTTTTTATGAAAAATTAAAATATTTCATTGAGAATGAATGAATTTCGTCAAATTCCATTTTGAACCCGAAAAGTTGAGTTTTTGACAAAAAAGTTTATTTTCGTCCGAGAGAGACAAATTTTCAACCAAGGAAGATGATTTTTTTTACCATAAAAGATTAATTTTCAATATAAATTCAAAAGGACAAATTTTCAATAAAACAGTTAAAGTTTCAATAAAAAAAGATGGCTTTAACAGAATAGTTGGATTAAAAAAAATTAAACTTTCAGAAAAATAGTTTAAGTTTTAACGAAATAGCTGAATTTTCATCCTACGAAGTACATACAATTTAAAAAAATAATTCCATTTAATTCAAGTTTCCGGTCGAAAATTGGTTTTTTCAATTTATAAATTAACTTTCTGGAATGAAAATTTAACTGTTCCATTTCTTTCAGTTAACAATTAAAATATTTATTGAGATTTAAAAAAAAATAATCATGTATTATCTTAAAAATTCTCTCTTTTTTCTAAACTTTTTTTAACCTGGAATATAACTATTCCATTTACCTTCTTCTAGTTAAAAATGAAACTATTTGTTTCAAAATGCATGCCAATTTTTGAAAACTTAACCTTATGATTATTTTCATTGAAAAATTCAAATATTTAATTGAAATTTAATGAATTTCGTCGAATTCCATTTTTAACCCAAAAAGTTAAGTTTTTGACAAAAAAGTTCATTTTTAGCCGAGACGGATCAATTTTCAACCAAGGCAGATGACTCTTGTACTATGAAAGATTGATTTTCAATCCAAATCCAAAACGAAAAAATTTCAACAAAACAGTTGAATTTTCAATAAAAAAGATTTTCAAAAAAAAAGATTTAAATGGATTTAACAGAATAATTGAATTTCCAAGAAAAATTTGAACTTTAAGCAAAATAGTTAAATTTTTCACCAAGTAGCTGAATTTTTAACCTACAAATATGAATTTTAAACCAAGAAAATTAATTTCAGATCAGACAACAATTTTTCAACAAAGGAGATAAATGTCTAAATAATAGTTGCATTTTCAACCCGAAGATTTGATCCTTTGACAAAAAAGTTCATTTTCAGCCAAGAGAGATATTAATTTTCAATCCAAAAAGACATTTTCAACCTAAACACACGAATTTTGAACGAAAATTTAGAAATCTTTATTAAAAAAGGTAAGATTTTTACCAAAAAAGAAACAGTTAAATTTAGAGTAAAAAAAATTTTTATCAAAAAGAAAAACGAATCATCAATTAGTACTATTTAACGGGGAAAAAAATTATCAACAAAATAGTCGAATCCTCAACGAAATAAATTAATTTTCCACAAACAAGATTAAAAATAGGAATACTTGAATTTTCAGAAATGAAAATAATTTTTTTTTAAATACGTACATTTTCTACTAAAGTAACGAGTTTTCAAATTAAAAAGGGTGAATTTTCAACTGAAAAAGATGAATTTTCCATTGAAAATGGAGTAATTATAATTTGCAGCTAAAAATTATTTTTAAACCAAAAATAAAAACGAGTTTTTAATAAAATAATGATTTCTCAATCAAAGTGATGAAATCACAACTGTAATTTAAATTTTTTAATAGATACAGTTGGATCTTAAACCAAAAAGATGAGTTTGCAACTAAAATAATGAATCCTTAACTGGAGTAGTTGAATTTTTAATTTAAAAAAATTAATTTTATACAAAAAAAGACGAGTTTTCAACAATCTACATAAATGTTTAACTAAAATGATTAAAATATTCAACTGGATTAGTTGAATATTTAGAAAAAAATTTACTTTAAACTGGCAACAAAAAATTGTCTACAAAATAGTGAAATTTTGAACGGGAATAGTTTAAATTTAAGTTAAAAGAAAGTGGATTTTGAAAAAAGAAATGAATTTTCAATCAAATTTTCGGAAAAATGGTTAAATTTTGAACCAAAGAAATGAATTACTTACAAAGTTTGAACAAAATTAAATTTTTAATTTAAAAAATTTAATTTTCTACGATGTAGTTGATTTTTTAACTAAGAATGAAATATTTGAATTTACAATTTAAAAAATTACTTTTCAACCAAAAATAACGAATTTTCAACAATCTACATGAATGTTTAAATATTCAACTGGATTAGTTAAATTTTTAGTAAAAAAATTAAGTTTTAACATTTAAAATGATTTAATAAATTTTTAATAAAAGAGTTTAGCTTGTAACAAAATGGAATTTTCAACTAGAAATATGAATGATCAAATCTATAATTGAATTTTCAATTAGAATAGTTCAATTTCTAGTTATTCAAATTAATTAAGAATGAAGAAACAATTTTTTTTAAATTTCAAAACTTTCAACTGTAATAGTTGAATTTTAAACGAAAAATCTGAATTTTAAATAAAATTATGAATTCTTATATAGAAAAGTGACAAAATGATCAGTCAACGAAAAATGTAATAGCTCTTAAGAAAAATAAAAGATTTTAATTTATAATTAAAAACCAATTTCCAACAAAATACCTGAATTTTAAACCAAGTAGTTAAATTTTTAACTAAAAAGCGCGAATTTTTAAACAAAAGTAGAAAAGAAAGTGTAAATGCCTCTGAAAAAGGATCTAAAATAAACGAGAGAAAAAAAAGTTTCATAAACTTAGTTGCCATGTTTGAAATTTAAAAAATAAAAAACTTAAGCTTATAGTTTGAAACATTAATTTCTAACCACCAAAAAAATATTTTAGCAAAATTGTTAAGGCCAGTAGTATGAAACTACTTTTACAAATAAAAAAAAACATTGTTATTTAATTTTATATTATCATCCCGAGTAAATTGAGGCAAAATCTCGAAAAATTCCCCTGGCCTTTAAAAAAATGTCCGGACATTTCCGGTTTTTTCCAGGCATATACAAATTTCCTGAAAATTAAAATTTTTCTCAGGCAGCTCTAACCCGCTAAGAATAGAAATATCGCGCAAGGTAAAAAATCGCCTGCATGACCGTTAGTCAAGTGTCGTCCTATTTGCTTTTATTGTTAAAAATGTAGGATAGTGGATCTGCTACACTTTTGAAAAAAACAAAAAAAGATTGGTGAACGCTGGTCTATAATTAAGTTACTGCCCCGGCAGGGTAGCCTTCTCGCGGCAGGTTGGCCTTCCCGCGGCAGGTGGATGTAATCTAGCCGCGGCAGCCGTGGCGCACAATCCTTTATATGAAACAAATGACACTTTTATTTTAATACGATGATATGAAAAAAGGCTAAATCAAATTTTAAATGGCTGAAACAATTTCCTTATAAAAATGGTCTTCACAATCTACAGGTGCAGCCTGCCTTAGGACCAACTGACCATTGTCAGGATCTACCAGTTTTTTTGACGGGGAACTGAGAAAAAATTTATGACCACTTGAAAGAAAATTTGAGTTGGAAGGGTTCGGTTCGTAAATCTGGACCTCGAGGGGTCCATTTTCTTCTGCTGTGATCGTTTGTTAAAGCTGAGTAGATCCCACCTATTGGCCTGGGATCGTCAGAAGATACAGGATCAGCCTTCGGAGAAGAATAATTAGAAAAAAATAAAGAATAGTGTAAAGAAAATTGGTCAACATTATAAATAATAAAGGAATTCCATGAGTGCACACAAAAGTACCATAACTCTTAACTAGGAGTGAAGATATTAGTCGATTTTTTTTATTACCTTTGTTTAATTTTTTTAACACAACATAACGAAGCTGATGCAGCCAAGAGAAACTCGATTTACAGATATCTGGTTAAATTTTAATTTGTCTAAGTTTGCTATAATCCGCTAACAACAGGAAAGTCGGGCGAGGCGAACAGTCGCCTGCACGACTGGCAGTTAAGTGTTCCATTTTCTTGCATTGTGAAAAATTAATTAATTAATATATACCAAAAAAGAAGAATTTTTAACAATCTATATAAATTTTTAACTGCAATGATGGAATATTCAACAGGAATAATTAAATTTTCAGTACAAATATTAATTTTTAATTGAAAAAAATTAATTTTTAACAAAATAGTAAAGTTTCCAACCAAGGGGATGAATAAGCATTTGAAATAATAAAAAAATAAAATAAAATAAACTTGATTTACTGATATTTGGCTAACTTTTAATTTGTCTCAGGTGACTCTAATCCACTAACAATAAGGGAAAAAACGCAAGGCAAACAGTCGCCTGCACGGCTGGCAGTCAATTGTTTTATTTTCTTGTATTTAAAACCGCTGGCTGGTTTCTGAGATAATAATGAGGATAATCTGAAAGTTTAGTCCACTCATTCTCAAATTTCTCGAAAACGGTCACGTTTAATTTCTACTAACTTAAACAGATTATTGTTCTGAGAATCCCCCACAACTTCCAATTGTCATTGCATGAGAAAATTGAATTGTTTCCTCATAAATACTAGTGACCCGTTTCCAGCCCCCTTTTCCAGCGCCCCCTCCCAGTATACCCCC
>NC_046664.1:25168882-25170515 GCF_010883055.1 Belonocnema kinseyi
CGTATTCGTGCTACCCCTGCTACCAGAAAAAGTTTATATTCCACAGGTTTTTAGGTATTAATGGTGAATATTTCCCCTCCAAATTTTATCTTGTTCCGTTGGCTGGTTTCTGAGACAATAATGAGGATAATCTGAAAGTTTAGTCCACTCACTCTCGAATTTCTTGAAAACGGTCACGTTTAATTTCTTCAAACTCGCACAGATTATTGTTCTGGAAATCCCCCACAACTTCCAATTGTCATTACATGAGACAATTGAATTTTTTCCTCATAAATACTAGTGACTTGTTTCCAGCCCCCTTTCCAATTCCCCTTCCCAGTATACCCTATTCGTGCCACCCCTCCCACTAGAAAAAGTTTATATTCCACAGTTCTTTAGGTATTAATGGTGACTATTTCCCCTCCAAATTTTATCTTGTTCCGCTGGCTGGTTTCTGAGATAATAATGAGGATAATCTTTTATTGAAAAAATAAAAACGAATTTTTAACAAAATAGTTACATTTGCAATTACAGTGATAAATTAACAACTGCAATTTTTTTTTTTCAAAGATACACTTGGATTTTATGCTATAAAGGTGAATTTTAACTATCAGTAAAAAGATAAAATTTTAATATAAAAAAATAAATTTTTAACAAAATAGTCAAATTATTAACTAAAATAGTAAATTATTAACTAAAATAATTTAAATTTAAGTTAAGGAAATTAATTTTGAATAAAAGCAATCAATTTCCAATAAAATTGGGAAATTTTAAACTAGAGTACTCAACATGTCAGCTGTCATTAAAAAAAATTTTTTAACCGAAAGAAACGAATACTTAAAAATAAAAATAGTTAAATTTTGAACTAAAGAAATGAATTAACATTTAAGATGATGAATAAAAATAAAAGAAATTAGATTGATGATATTTGGTTGAATTTTAATTATTCCAGTTGGCTGTATTCCACTAAAAATATAAAAATAGGTAAAACAGGCATAAAGTCGCCTGCACGACTGGCAGTCAAGCGTTATATTCTTTTTTATTTTGAAAAAATGGTGAAGTGCTGGGTTTGCCGCATTCCAGAATGTTAAAAACAAATTTCCTTTATTTTCCCAACAGCATCCTCAAAATCCTTATGAACATACAAAAGTACAATAATAATTCTTAACTGGGATTGAAGATCTTAACTGATGTTTGATTATTACGTTTTTTGATTCATCATTTAATTTTGTTGTCACAACATAACGAAAATAATGCAGCTTATTGAAACTTGCTTTAATAATAATTTACCAAATTTTAACTTTTCTCAGTTGGCTCTAGCCGGCTAACAATAGGAAAGACGCGCGAGGCAAACAATCGCCTGCACAACTGGCAGTCAAGGGTCCTATTTTCTTTTATTGTGAAAAATCTTATAGTGCTGAGTCTGGCACTCCAGAAAGTTAAAAAAAAGTTTGGACAATGCTATTCTATACCCTTTTCGCATCAGTGACCTCAACTGTATTCTAAAAATCGATTAGTCCAGAGACGTTTTTTTTTTTGACTCCACTGTGACAAAAACCCACGCCAGTGAATATTAACTGATTTTTCAATTTTCTCGTCACAACATAACGAAGCTGATGCAGCCTATTGAAACTCGATTGACTAATATTTGACA
>NC_046664.1:25170615-25181165 GCF_010883055.1 Belonocnema kinseyi
CGATTAGCCCAGAGACGTTTTTTTCGGCTCCACTGAAAAAAAACCCACGCCAGTGAATATTAACTGATTTTTGATTATCTTTGTTAAATTTTCTCGACAGAACATAACGAAACTGATGCAATCTATTGAAACTCGATTGATTAATATTTGACAAAATTTTTATTTTTCTAAGTAGGCTCTAAGACGCTAACAATAGGAAAGACGCGCGGGGCAATCGCCTGCATGACCGGCAGTCAAGTGTCCTCTTTTCTTGTAAAAAAATGATAAAGTGCTGAGTCTGGCCTTCCAAAAAGTTAAAAAAAGTTTGGACAATGCTATTCTATACACTTTTCGCATCAGTGACCTCAACTGTATTCTATAAATCGATTAGCCCAGAGACATTTTTTTCGGCTCCACTGAAAAAAAACCCACGCCAGTGAATATAAACTGATTTTTGATTATCTTTGTTAAATTTTCTCGACAGAACATAACGAAACTGATGCAACCTATTGAAACTCGATTGACTAATATTTGACAAAATTTTTATTTTTCTCAGTAGGCTCTAAGACGCTAACAATAGGAAAGACGCGCGGGGCAATCGCCTGCATGACCGGCAGTCAAGTGTCCTCTTTTCTTGTAAAAAAAATGGTAAAGTGCTGAGTCTGGCACTCCAGAAAGTTAAAAAAAAAGTTTGGTCTATGTCCATGTGACTTTTCCCTTTTCTAAAAATAGATTTTCTCAGACGTTTTTTTTATCGGCCCTGCGACAAAAACGCATACCAGTGGTGATTGTCAGGGCGCTAGAAATAAAAAAAAATGGTTTTGAAAAAAAGGAGCGAAACGCATGTCAAGATAGTAAATGCGACAAAGTTGCAACCTTGAGTACACAAGATAGGAGAAACGAAGCACAGATACCATAACCATCTGAGACAGAATCGCCGTAAAACTTAGCCTCGGCCAACTTAGGCATGGCCATAAACGATCTCGTTCGTTCGTGGTAACCATGAGGAAAATGAGAGATACACAACCAGAAAAAGGAGAAAGATACGGAAAATAAGAGAACGCTGTTCTAATATCCATTTCATATTAGCTTACTTCAGGTGCCATACTTGAATAACGTTAAAAAACTGTTTAAAATCGACCCTCCCCCTCTAATTGTACGTAATTTTTAGTTTCCAAAAAAATGTTTATAGTTATTGCTGTGTTCGAGACATTCATTTCCAAAATTCCCTAAAGTTTCCTTGACTAATTTTTTATTTTCCTTCAACATTAATATTTAACTACCAGCACTTTAACCTTGTAATACTTTTAAACAAAAAACTGCCTTTTCTGCCATAAAATTTGACTTTTTAACAAAATAATTGAATTTTAAAAATAATAGATAAATTTTCAACCTAAAAAGATAAATTCCCAGAAAAAATTGCCATAGTTTATATTTTAATAAAAAATATTAAATTCGTAAAAAAATTATTCTAAAACCAATAGACGAATTTTCTCTAAGAAAATTGAATTTTTATACAAAAAATGACTTTTTATACAAAAAATGAGTTTTTAGCAAAAAATTAATTTTACACAAAATCGATGCATCTTCACCCAACAAAAATGAAGTTTTAAACCAAGAAAATTATTTTTTTTTCACTAAAAAAGGAAAATATAAAACTACATTTTCAGTAGACAAATAAATTTTAAACCTATGAAGACTTCCATTCAACAGTTAAATTTCAATCAATATAATAAATTTTAACAGTTTAGTTCAACTTTTACCCAAGCAGTTGAATTTTCAATTAAAAAAGATTAATTTCCAAACGAAATAATTAAACTTTCAACCAAAAAGATCAATTTTCAAGTAAATTTAGAAATCTTTAACAAAAACAAAAAACATTTCTTAACAATTGATTCTATTAAATCTTTCAAACAAAATAGTTTCATGCTTAAGCAAAGAAGAAGAATTTTTTAACAATAAGTAGCATTTTTATAAAAAAATGATATTTCTGCTATAACAGATAAATTTTTTTTTTTCAATCAAGAAAATAGTTGAATTTCCATCCAAAAAAGATTCCAGTTAACTTTTACAGATCAAAATATCAATTTTTTAGCAAAAAATAGGTTACCACGAAAAAATGCTAAGTTTCAATAAAAAAACAACTTTTTTCAACCAAAATAGAGGAATTAAAAAAAAAGTGAATTCTCTAATAAATGTAGTTTAATTTTTAAACAAAAAAAAATTAAACTTGCACTCAAACAAAGGGTTTTTAAATAAAAAGTGACACATTTTTTTAAAGTTTAACTTTCATCCTGAAAAGATTTTAGTTCCTTTTTCAACACTAAAATATCAAATTTAAATAAAAAGAAAATTTTCTACGACATAGTTAAATTTTTAGAAAAAAAGAATTTTCAATAAAAAATGATGGCTTTTTAACAAAAGAGTTTAATTTTGAACCTTAACAGATAAATTTTTAACAAAAAAGTGTCATAGTTGAAATTTCCATGAAAAAAGATCAATTTCGTAAAAAAAATAATTTTAATCCAAGCAGACGAATTTTCAACAAATACAGTTTTTTCACTCAAGAAAGAAATAAGAGTTTATCGTAATTATTGAACTTTTGATAAAAATACGATTTTTTTCTACGAAAAATTAATTTTCAAACAAAACAAAAAAAAGATTGTTCAGCAAAAAATTAATTTTACACGTAATTAATGCACTTTTACCCATCAAAAATTAAATTCCAAACCAAGAAAATGATTTTTTACCAAAAAAGGAAAATTTGCAACTACATTTTGAGTTAAAAAATAAATTTTAATTCGAAAGGAGACTTCCACTAAACACTTAAAATTCAATTATAAAAAATTTGTAACAATCTAGTTTAAGTTTTACCCAAGTAGTTGAATTTTTAATTAAAAAAGATTAATTTCCAAACAAACTGGTTACACTTCCAACCAAAGAGATGAATTTTCAACTACAAATAGAAATCTGTTACAAACAAATAATGATTTCTTAACAAAGTGACTTGATAAAATCTTTCAAAATCCTTAGTGAAAATGAAATTTCTACTAACAGAAATAAATTTAAATGAAAAAAATTTCAAAACAAAATAAACGAATTTCCATCTAAAAAATATTCAAGCTTACAAAAAAAGTAAGATTACACGAAAAAATTGAATTAAAATTTAAAAAAAGGAATTTTTACAAACGAAAAAGATGAATTAAAAAAAATACATATTTTAATTCTCTATCAAATAGTTTAATTTTTGTCCACAACAAATTACATTTCTCTTAAAACAGATGAATCTATATATGGAAAAAAATTTCAAGAAAATAGTTGAATTTCGTCCAGAAAAGATTCCAGTTGAATTTTCAAGATCAAAATATGAATTTTTTATAAAAAATAAGTTACTACGAAAAAATTTTAAATTCACAAAGACGAGTTTTTTAAACCAAAATGGATGAATTAAAAAAATGGAATTCTCTACCAAATGTAGTTTAATTTTTATCCAAGAATGATTCAAATTTGTACTTTAGCAAACAATTTTTTTAAAAAATTGATTTTTCATCCAGAAAATATTTCAGTTCAGTTTTCAACAAAATAGTTTAATTTAAATAAGGAGGAGAATTTTTAATAAAAAAAATATGACTTTTTAACAAGATTTTTAAATTTGCAACCAAAGAGTTGCATTCTTGTCCAAGAAAAATGATAATTCTATACCAAAAGAAATGAATTTTTAAATCGAAAAGACAAAGTTTTTGCCACATAAAATAGTTGAATTTTCATCCAAAAAGATTTTGATTGACTTTTCATCACAAAAATACGAGTTTTAAACAAAATTAAATTTTCTAGGAAATACCTGCATTTTCAAAAAAACAGTTACATTTTTATTCAAGAAAGATCAAAATTTTCAGAAAAAATAAGTTTCTTCCAAAATAGATGTCAGTTTATTTATCAGCAATAAAATATTAATTTTAAACAAATGGTTAATTTTCTACGAAAATAGATGAATTTTGAACCCCAGACAAAATGATGTCTTTTTAAGAAACTTGTTAAATTTTCAAACAAATAGTTAAAATTTACAACTTAAAAGATAATTTTCAGGAGAAGGTTTTTTGCGAAATCCCAAAAGTTAAGTAAATGGAGAAATATGAATTTTTAACCAAATACTTGAATTTTAAACTGAAGAAGATAAATTTTGCACCAAAAATTCAGTAGCTAAATTTTCAGTTACAAAAATTAATTTTCAACCCAGAAAAAGGAAATTTCCAAAAAAATAGAAATAAAAACGACGTGTTTTCAACAAAATAAGTGTATTTTCAACTGAAAAATATCAATTTTGTAGCAGAAATCAAATAACTGCATGTTTAGAGAAAAAATCATATTTAACAAACAAACAAGATCTAATTTTCGATTAAATTTGTTGAATTTATAATCAAAGAAATTATAATTTACCTTCAAGTGATGCATTATCAATCCAAAATTACATTTTAAAGCAAATAGTTAAATTTTCAACAGAGAAATTAATATCTAAAGAAAATGACTAATTAAAACAAAAATTAAACTTTCAAGCAAATAGTGGAATTTTCAACCCAGAACATGAATTTTCTACTAAAAAAAGGCAATTTTTCAAGAAAATATATGACTTTTGACCCAAAAAAGATAAATTATCAACAAAAAATAAAACAGTTTAATTTCAAGTCAAAGAAATAAGTTTTTAAGGAAATAAAATAAATTTTCAAATAAATGGTTTAATGCTGTTATAAATAATTGATAATTTTTTTATTTTCGTTTGATTATTAACATTCAAATATTGTACTTTTAATCTTGTAATACTTTCAACATAGAATTTTTAATAAATGGAATAAAACAGTTATTTAAAATACAAATTATCAAATTTATTAATTTATTTTAAACAAAAAAAGTATCTTCTACTGTAAAAGATGGCTTTTTAAAAAATACTTGAATATTTAAACCAAAAAGGTAAATTCTTTACAAAAAAGTATCATCGTTTATATTTCAACAAATGATTTTTTAATTTAAAATGATAAATTTGGAAGAAAAAAAAACAGTTGTCTTCTATTTAAAAAGATTTCAGTTCACTATTCTCTATCCAAATATGAATTTTTTAACCAAAAATAAGTTTCTACGAAACAAATTGAATTTCTAGTCCACGAAGCCGAAGTTTTAATAAAAGAGGATGACATTGTAACAAAATTTTTGAATTTTCTACCAAAAATTTGATTTTCTCAAAAAGAGATAACATTTTTCTCAAAACAGATAATTTTTTATTTTAAAAAATTCTTAAAATAGTTGAATTTTCCTTCAAAAAATATTCCAGTTGACTTTTCAAGTTCAAAATATGAATTAAAAAAAAGTTGCTACGAACAAAATTTAATTTGTAACCCAAAATGACGAATTTTTCAACTAAAAAGGATAAATTTTTATCATACATAATATTTTAATTGTATACCGAAAAGTTAAATTTTTATCCATGAAAGATGGAATACATACTGAAATAGAGGAAGTTTTAATTAAAAATACGATATTTTTTGTTTAAAGTTGAATTTTCAGTAAAAAAAAAATTAAATTTGAAACATTAAAAAATTTCATTTTTTAACAATTTGCATTTGTATCCATGAAAGATAAAATTTCTCTTGAAACAGATGAATTTTTAATTAAAAAAAAAATTCAAGAAACAGTGGAATTTCCATCCAGAAGGGATTTTAATTCTCTTTTTAACCCTAAAATATTAAATTAAAAAAAAAGTAAATTTTCTAAAAAAATAGTTTAATTTTCAACAAATTAGCACTATGTTCAATAAAAAAGTATGATTTTTTCAACAAAATTGTAGAATTTTCAACCAAACAGTTGAACTTTTATCCAAGAAAGAAGTAATTTCTTCTAAAACAGACGAATTTTTGAAAGAAAAAGTTTGAAAAAATAATTAAATTTTCGTAAAAAAAATTCGAGTTTACTTTCGAACACCGAAAGAATTGTAAACAATTAGTTAATTTTCTATTAGATAGTCGGATTTTTGACCAAAAAGTATGTCTTGTTAAGAATTTTATTCAATTTTTTAACAAGCAGTAGCATTTTTGTCCAAGAGAAATGAGAATTCTACTGAAATAGGTGAAATTATAAATCAAAAAGAGAAATTTAAAAAAATTTGAATTCTCATCCAAAAAGATTTGAATTGGCTTTTCAACACAAAAATACGAATCTTTAACAAAAAGTTTAATTGTTTAGTAAATAGTTGAATTTTCAACAAAATAAACTCTTATTTCAAAACGACAAATTTGAAAAAAAAAAAATATTTTTAATCCAAAATAGATTTCCGTTGACTTATAAGCAACAAAATCTCAACTTTAAACAAAAGGTTAATGTTAAAACGAAAAAAGACGAAAGTAGTTAGATTTTTTCACCCAAAAAGGTGAATTTTTACAAAACAGTTGAATTTGCACCAGAATGGATATTTTTAAAATAAAAATGTCTAAATTTTCATTCAGGTGTTACTCAGCCAAGCAGTGGAATTCCCTAAAAAAAACATGACATTTCTACGACAGCAGATAATTTTTTCAAACAAAAAAAAGGATGTAAAAAAAGGTAAATTTTTTACAACAAAAAATATTTTCAGTTGAAAAAAAGACAAATTTCAACCAAGTTGTGTAACTTTCCATTTACATTTTTAGTAAAAAAATTAATTGTAAACTAAAACAGTAATTTCAAGAAAATGCTTAATTTTTCAACTAAAGCAAAACTATGCGAAACAAGTGAAACTATGATTCTAAGCCAAAAAAAATGAATTTTTAACCGAACTTTAATGAAGAAAAATTTTGATTTCATATCAGAAAGTAAAAATCAATGAAAAAAGGACTTTTCAACCAAATATATGAATTTTCAACAAAATAGTTAATTTTTAATCAAAGAGATGAATTTTAAATTAATAAATGAACTTTTTGGAAAGTACTTCAGCCAATTAGTAAAATTTTAAACCGAAAGATTAGTTTTCTATGAATTTTCAACCAAATAGTTGAATTGTTAAATGAAAAAATAAATTTTCAGTCAAAAATGTTATAAACAAGTCTCATAAAAATTATTAAACAAATGATCTTTAAAAAAAAAGAATTTTCAAATAAAATAGTCCTATTTACAATTAAAGACATGAACTTTGAAGTAAAATTATAAATCATCAACCAGACAATTTCCAGCAAAAAAAACGAAATTTTCAGAATCCAAAATAATTGAAGTTTCAACAAAATAGTTCAATTTACAACCTACAAATAATAATTTTGAAACAAATGATTAAATTTTCAAAAAAAGAAAATTTTTTAAGAAAATGATTGGATTTTTAATAAAATACTTAAATTTTCGATCAGACAGAAATAATTTGTTTCTTGAAAAGAGGGAGGAGGGGGTTAATATATCAAAACGGGGAAAAGGGTAAAGTGATGATCTTTTTAGTTATAAATTTTATTATTTGGTTAAAAATTTAACAGTTTTCTTAAAAAGACATCATTTTGGGTTGTGAGTATGACTATTTTGTTAAAAATTTGACTTCTTGGGTTAAAAATTCAACCATTTTCGTAGAAAAATCACCATTTGTTTAAAATTAGTATTTTGTTGCTGATGAATCAACTGAAATCTTTTTTGGAAGAAAACTATTTTTTTTGAAAATTTGGATTTTTCTTGAATAAAAATGGAACTGTTTTGTTGAAAATGCATTTATTTCCTACAAAATTTAATTTTGTTTTAATTTCTTATTTTTTTAAATTTATCTGTTTTAGGAGTAATTTCATAGTTTTTAAATAAAAATGCAACTATTTTATTGAAAATTCAAAAACTTTTGTGAAAAGTCATACTTTATGGTTGAAAATTCTGCTCTTTTTTTTAAATGGAACTGTTTTCAAATGACATTTTTTGTAGATGAAAATACAGCTGTCCTTTTAAAAATTTGTTCTCTTTTTTAAATGAAAATACATCTGTCTTGTTAAAAAATTATACTTTTTGGTTAAAAATTCTACTGGTTTGTTAAAAATTTAACTATGTCGTAGAAAACTTTATTTTCGTCGTTTTTAATTTAAAATTATAATTTTTTCGTAGTAACTTATTTTTTGTTCAAAAATTCATATTTTGATCTTGAAAAGTCAACTAGAATCTTTTATCGATTAAAATTCAACTATTTTTTTGAAATTTTTTTCTACACATAAATTTATCTATTTTAAGAGATATTTGATTTTTAGTGGACAAAAATTCAACTGTTTGATAGAGAATTAAACTATTTTTTCAAAAATTCATCTTTGTTTGTTTGTAAAATTTTTTTTTTATACGAAATTCAAATTTTTCGTATAATCTTACTTTTGTTAAAACATTGATATTTTGATCTTGAAAAGTCAGCTTGAATGCTTTTTAGATGGAAATTCAACTATTAAAAAACATTTTTATTTAAAAATTCATCTGTGCTTTTTAAACCTAATTTAAGGGTTTAAAAATGCAAGTATTTGGTTGAAAATTCGTTTTTTTGCTTAAAAATTATTTTTTTTAAACCGAAAATATAAAGATTCCATTTATACTTGAACATTCAACTAATTTGGTGGAAAAATCTACTATTTGTTAAAAAATTGAAATAATTGTTCGAAAATTAAATTTTTTGTTAAAAATTTGTTTTTTAGTGGAATACAACTGGTTAAAAATTCGTCTTTTTGTTTCAAATTAGTTTCTTAAACGAAATTTAACGGTTCCATTTTGGGTGGAAAATTCAACTATTTTGGTAGAAAAATCTACTATTGTTTTTAAAATTCAAGTATATGGTTGAAAATGAGCTTTTTATTAAAAATTCTTATTTTTTAGTAAAATTCAACTGGTTGAGAATTCGTCTTTTTTTGCTAAAAAAATTTTTTTTATATAAAATTAATGAAACAATGTTGATGATCATTCCACTGACGAAATATTAAAAATTTTTAGTTAAAAAAATGATATAAACAAATTCCATTTGTTCAAACAATTAAAGATTATTCAATTAATGTTGATAAATATTCCAAAGAGGAATATTAATAATTTTTAGGGCAAAAAACAAATTTTGTTTGTAAAAATTCGTTTTTTTTTATAGAAAATTCAATTTTTTTCGTATAATCTTACTTTTGTTAAAAAATTGATATTTTGATCTTGAAAAGGCAGCTTGAATGTTTTTTAGATGGAAATTCAACTATTGAAAAAAAATTTTATTTAAAAATTCAGCTGTGTTAGTAGAAATTTCATTTCTACTTAGGATTTTGAAAGATTTCGTTGAGTCAATTTGTTAAGAAATCACCTTTTGTTTATAATAGATTTCTATTTATAGGTGAAAATTCATCTGTTTGGTTGAGAGTGTAACTATTTTGTTTGAAAATTAATGTTTTTAACTGAAAATTTAACTACTTGGGTGTTAGTTAAATTAGATTGTTAATTTTTTTTAAATTGAATTTCAAGTGTTTAGTGGAAGTCTGGTTTTGGTTTAAAATTTATTTTTGAACTGAAAATGTAGTTGCAAATTTTCATTTTTTAGAGAAAAATAATTTTTTTGGTTTGAAAATTAATTTTTTGCTGGAAAGTATTTTTTTTTTGTAAATTAAATTGATGTAAAGGAAAATCGTATTTTGGCTTAAAAGTTCCACAATTTCAATAAACTCTTATTTCTTTCTGATTTCTTCTTTTTTTTACGAATGAAAATTGAAAGTTGAACTTTATAAAAAAAGGTGTCACTTCTTATTCCAGAATTCTTTGTGTTAGTAAAAATTAATTTTTTTTTTGCATAATAATTCAACTATATTTGGTGGAGAATTAACTTTTTTTATTCCTCTATTTTGGTTGAAAACCTTAGTTTTTTTATTAAAAATTACAATTTTTATTGTAGTAACTTATTTTTTTGTTAAAACATTGATATTTGGATCTGTTAAAGTCAACTGCAATTTTTTTGGATGGAAATTCAACTAATTTCTTGATTTAAAAAAAATATAATTAATCTGTTTTAGTAAAAAAATAATTTTCTTGGTTTGAAATTTAATTTTTGTTGGGTAAAGATGATTCAATTTTGTGTAAAATTTTTTTTTGCTAAGAAGTCATTTTTTATATAATAATTCAATTTTTGTAGAGAAAATTTTTCTTTTTGGTTTTAGAATTCTTTTTTTTTATGAATTTCATATTTTTCATTAAAATATAAACTATGAAACTTTTTTGCTAGAATTTTATCTTTTTGGTTGAAAATGTATCTAATAATTTTAAAATTTAATTGTTTTCTTGAAAATGCAAGTATTTTGTTAAAAAGTTATATTTTATGGCAGAAAACACATTTTTTTTGTTTAAAATGAGTTAATCAATTAAAATTTTTTTAAGTTTTATCTGAAATAATGTTTTATTCGGTTTATAAGATTCTATCTTAAAAGTATTACAAGCTTAAAATGCTGGTGTTTGAATATTAATGTTGAAGGGAAATAAAAAATTAGTTAAGGAAAAATTAGGGAATTTTGAAAATGAATTTCTCGAAGACAGCAATAACTAGCAACATTTTTTTGGAAACTAAAAATTACGTATAATAAGAGGGGGGGGGGGGG
>NC_046664.1:25181195-25203061 GCF_010883055.1 Belonocnema kinseyi
CAATTTTTTTAAACGCTTTTTAACGTTATTTAAGTATGGTGTCTGATTCAAACCAAAGAAAACTTTTTAAAAAAATAATTGGATTTTTTTATAAAATACTTAAATTTTTTATCAGATAGAAATAATTGGTTTCTTAAAAAGAGGGAGGAGGGGGTTAATATATCAAAACGGGGAACAGGGGAAAATATAACTATTTTGTTAAAAATTCTTTTTTGGTTCAAAATTCAACTCTTTTCTTTGAAAATTAACCCTTTGCTAAAAATTCAAATTTTGTTTCTGATGAATCAACCGAAAATATTTTTGGATGTAACATTTTTTTTTCTGAAAATTTGTCATTGATTTAAAAATTTATCTTTTTAAAAAGAATTATTGTATCTTTTCAAATAAAAATGTAATTGTTTTGCTAAAAATTCAACAATATCCTAGAAAATTTACTTTTTGTTTAAAATTCATATTTTTGTCTTGAAAAGTGACTTGAAATCTTTTCTTTTTTATTGTTTTGTCACTTTCAAAGTGTAGAGAAGGCAGCTTTGTTGCTGCTTTTGTTTTTAGTTAACAAACCGTATTTTTGTGTTTATTTAAAAATTTTCTTCACCTGAGATAAAGTAGCGAAACACTCAAGGCTGAGAGTGAGCATTTGAGCAATAAAGCTTTACATTCGGTTCTCTTTTAACTTCTAACTGAAGATTTTCTGGAAAAGAGTTGGTAAAGTCGTATAATGGTAGGACCCATTTAAGGGATTATCGTCAAGAATGTATTGAGTACTATATCTTATGCTGTCAAGATGTTCGAATGTTGGAAATATTTCAACCCATTCTAGCTTTTCTCTTATTTGGTCTCTTTCTCTCTCTCACACTCACACTCACTCTCTCACACTCACGCTCACTCTCTCATACTCATGCTCCCACACTCACACTCACGCTCCCACACAAACACTCACTCACGCACTCACTCACCTTTTATTTATTCTTTCTGTTGATGCCCTTAGCCTTACGTAACACTAATCACGTCGAAGGCCAATTTCTAATCCCCTTGTGCCTCAAGGATAAGAGAAACACTACCAGGTCCTTGTCTAACTTCTGTCTAAGTGTTTAAACCTAACTGAGAAAAATTGACGAAAAAAAAAGTGTTAGAAAAAAATGTTTGCTGCATCTGCAGGGAAAGACCGTGAGCTGTCAAAAGGACGCAATTCCTCACTTCCTTCCTACAAAGGAAAAAAAAAAGGGAAAAGGAACGGAATTGGGCAACTCTTTATGATGCTGGGAGTCTAGGTCATTTTAACTTTTTAGTTGTAAATCTGTCTTAGTTCAAGATTCAACGGTTTTAGTCGAAAATTTATATATTTTGTTAAAAATTAATTTTTTTAATAACAAATTTGACTATTCCATTTTTGGTTAAAAATTTATCTTTTTTTAGTTGAAATTTTGGATAATTTGTTTAAAATCGGTTTATTTTTGAGAGTTTAATATTCTGGTTTTAAAATTCAGGTTTTTGTAGAAATTTAACTACTTTGGTAGATGACTCCGCTATTTGCTTATTAATTTGCGTCTTTGGTTGAAAGTTACTTTTTTTTTTAAATCATCTTTTTCGAGTTGAAAATTCAAATTCATATGTAGAAAATTGATGAATTTTAAGAAAGTTCGTCTATTTAGATTAAAAATTCTACTATTTGTTTAAAAAGTGAAGTATTTGATTAACAATTTCCTCTTCTGTTAAAAATTGGTCTTTTTCAGCGGAATACAACTGGTTGAAAATTCGTATTTTTTTGTTTAAAATGAGCTTTTTTAACCAAAAATTTAAGGACTGCGTTTTTGGTTGAAAATTTAACTATTTCTGTAGAAAATTCTACTATATTCTTTTCAAAGGCAAGTTTTTTTTGAAAATTACCTTTTTTTAGCGTTCTTCTTTTTTAGAAGAATGCAATTGGTTGAAAATTGTTTTTTTTTTATTATTGAAAATTAGCTTTTTAAACTAAAAATGTAAGGCTTCCATTTTTTGTTAAAAAATAATCTATTTTGATAGACAATTTTACTATTTGTTAAAAAATTTAAGTATCTGATTGAAAACTCCCTTTGTTGTTAAAAATTCGTTTTTTTCAGTGGAATGAATATCTAGCTGAAAATTACTCTTTTTTAAACAAAATTACTGTTTTAAACCAAAAATTTAACGATTCCATTTTTGACCGAAAATTCATCTATTTTGGTAGAAAATTCCACTATTTAAATAAGTGCAAAAATTTGGTTCAACATTAACTGCTTTGTTAAAAATTTGTCTTTTAGTGGAATGCAACTAGTGAAAATTCGTCTTTTTTGTATCAAAAATTAATTTTTTAACACAAAAATTTAACTACTCCATTTTTGGTTGAAAATTCCGCTATTTTCGGTAAAAAATTCTACTATATTTTTTTAATGCAAGTATTTTTTTAAAAATTACCTTTTTTGTTCAGCTATCGTCTTTTTTAATAGATTGCAACTGGCTGAAAATTGTTTTTTTTTTTCGTTTCTAAAAATGAGCTTTTTGAACCAAAAATTTAAAGATTCCATTTTTGGTTAAAAAATCATCCATTTTGATAGTCAATTCTATTTGTTTAAAAATTGAAGTATTTTATTGAAAATTCCCTCTTTTGTTAAAAATAAGTTTTTTATCAATGGAATCTTTAAATTAAATTTATCTTTAATTTATCTTTAATTAATTTATCTAAATTTTAAATTTATCTTTTTTGTACAAAAGTAATGTTTTAAACCAAAAATTTAACGATTCCATTTTTGGTTGAAAATTTAACTATTTTGGTAGAAAATTCCACTATTTAAATAAGTGCAAGAATTTGGTTCCACATTACCATTTTTGTTAAAAAATCTTTTTTTTGTTTACATTTAGTTTCTCAAAACAAAAAAATTTACGATTCCATTTTTGGTTAAAAATTAAACTATTGTGGTAGAAAGTTATAATATTTAAACAAAATGCAAGTATTTTTTTCAACATTACCTCTTTTATTACAAATTTGTCTTTTTCAGTGGAATGCAACTAGTAAAAATTCGTCTTTTTTGTATCAAAAATTAATTTTTTAAACCAAAAATTTAACGACTCCATTTTTGGTTGAAAATTCTACTATTTCGGTAAAAAAAATTCTACTATATATTTTTTTTAAATGCAAGTATTTTTTTGAAAATTATCTTTTTTCTTACGCGTTCGTCTTTTTTAGTAGAATGCAACTGGTTGAAAATTGTTTTTTTTTTATTGAAAATTATCTTTTTAAACCAAAAATGTAATGCTTCCATTTTTTGTTAAAAAATAATCTATTTTGATAGACAATTTTACTATTTGTTTAGAAATTTAAGTATTTGATTGAAAATTCCCTCTTCGGTTAAAAATTCGTTTTTTTTTCAGTGGAATTAATATCTTGTTGAAACTTCATCTTTTTTGTACAAAAGTAATGTTTTAAACCAAAAATTTAACGATTCCATTTTTGGTTGAATATTCAACTATTTTGGTAGGAACGTATACTATTTAAAAAAAATGAAATTGAAAATTTGTCTTTTTTGTTTAAAATTAGTTCTTAAATCAAAAATTTTTTTGTTGAAAATAATTAAGTATAGAAAGTTGAAATACTTTGTTAATAATTTATTATATACTTTAAAGTTTTATCACTTTAGTTAACGATTCATCTCTTATTATAAAATTTAAATATTTTGTTGACAATTATTTTTTGGGGTAAAAATTAGAATTTTTAATCGATAATTTAACTATTCGAGTTTTGTTTGAAAAATTAATCTTTTTTAGTTGAAGATTTATCTGTCAGGGTAAAATTAAAATCTTTTGTTAAAAATACATAGCAAATTAATCTTTTTGCTTAAAATGTCATGTTTGTTGTTGAAAATTGAAAGTATTTAATCATAAATTAATGAACTTTATTTTAAGTAAACAGTTCTTTAATCCAAAAATTTAACGATTCCATTTTTTATTAAAAATTTACCTATTTTGGTAGAAAATTCTACTTTTTTTTTTAATTGTAGAAAAATTCTATTTTTTGTTAAAACCTTGTCTTTTCTAGTAGAATACAACAATTCGAAATTTCGTACTTTTTGTGGAAAATTAATTCTTTAAACCAAAAATTCAACGATTCCATTTTTGGTTAAAAATTTATCTTTTTTTAGTTCAAATTTTGGATAATTTGTTTAAAATCCGTCTATTTTTGGAAGTTTAATATTCTGGTTTTAAAATTCACGTTTTTGTAGAAATTTAACTATTTTTGTAAATATCTCAACTATAGTGGAGTCTACTACTATAATTGGAGTCTTTGGTTGAAAATACTTTTTTTTTAAATAATCTTTTTCGAGTTCAAAATTCAACTTCATATGTAGAAAATTGATGAATTTTAAGAAAGTTCGTATATTTAAATAAAAAATTATACTATTTGTTTAAAAATTTAAGTATTTGATTAACAATTCTCTCTTTTGTTAAAAATTGGTCTTTTCAGCGGAATGCAACTGGTTGAAAATTCGTATTTTTTGTTGAAAATTAGCTTTTTAAACCAAAAATGAAATGCTTCCATTTTTTGTTACAAAATAATCTATTTTTTGACAATTTTACTATTTGTTTAAAAATTTAAGTATTTGATTGCAAATTCCCTCTAAAAATTCGTTTTTTTTCAGTGGAATGAATATCTTCCTGAAAATTACTCTTTTTTAAACAAAATTACTGTTTTAAACCAAAAATTTAACGATTCCATTTTTGACCGAAAATTCATCTATTTTGGTAGAAAATTCCACTATTTAAATAAGTGCAAAAATTTGGTTCAACATTACCTGTTTTGTTAAAAATTTGTCTTTTTCAGTGGAATGCAACTTGTGAAAATCCGTCTTTTTTTATATAACAAATTAATTTTTTAACCCAAAAATTTAACGACTCCATTTTGGTTGAAAATTCCGCTATTTCGGTAAGAAATTCTACTATATTTTTTTAATGCAAGTATTTTTTTTTAAATTACCTTTTTTGTTAAGCGTTCATCTTTTTTAGTAGAATGCAATTGGCTGAAAATAGTTTTTTTTTTTCGTTTCTAAATATGAGCTCTTTAAACCAAAAATTTAATGATTCCATTTTTTGTTAAAAAATCATCTATTTTGATAGCCAATTCTACTATTAATTAAAAAATTGAAGTATTTTATTGAAAATTCCCTCTTTTGTTAAAAATTCGTTTTTTTCAGTGGAATCAATATCTTGTTGAAAATTCATCTTTTTTTGTACAAAAGTAATGTTTTAAACCAAAAATTTAATGATTCCGTTTTTGGTAAAAAATTCATCTATTTTGGTAGAAAATTCCACTATTTAAATAAGTACAAAAATTTGGTTCAGCATTACCTTTTTTGTTAATAATTCGTCTTTTTGTTTAAAATTATATTCTCAACACAAAAAATTTACGATTCCATTTTTGGTTGAAAATTCAACTTTTGTGGTAGAAAATTATAATATTTAAAAAAATGGAAGAATTTTTTTCAACATTTCCTGTTTTGTTAAAAATTCGTTTTTTTCAGTGGAATCAATATCTTGTTGCAAATTCATCTTTTTTGTAAAAAAGTAATGTTTTAAACCAAGAATTTAACGATTCCATTTTTGGTTGAAAATTTAACTATTTTGGTAGAAAATTCCACTATTTAAATAAGTGAAAGAATTTGTTTCAACATTACCATTTTTATTAAAAAATCGACTTTTTGTTTACAATTAGTTTCTCAAAACAAAAAATTTTCGATTCCATTTTTGCTTAAAAATTCAACTATTGTGGTAGAAAGTTATAATATTTAAACAAAATGCAAAAATTTTGTTCAAAATTACCTCTTTTGTTAAAAATTTGTCTTTTTCAGTGGAATGTAATTTGTGAAAATTCGTCTTTTTTGTATAAAAAATTAATTTTTCAACCCAAAAATTAAACGACTCCATTTTTAACGAGCGATTATTTGATTGATTTAAGGATTCGTCTTTTTAAGTAGAATGCAACTGGTTTAAAATTGTTTTTTTTATTATTGAAAATTAACTTTTTAAACCAAAAATTTAATGATTCCATCTTTGATTAAAAATTTGCCGATTTTGGTAGAAAATTCTACTATTTTTTTAATTGTAAAAAAATGATATTTTTTGTGACAACCTTGTCTTTTTTAGTAGAATACAACTATTCGAAATTTCGTACTTTTTGTGGAAAATTAATTCTTTAAACAAAAAATTCAACGATTCCAATTTTGGTTGAAAATTTGCCATTTTTGTTGAAAATTAGTTCTTTAAGCCATGAATTTATAACGATGTTATTTTTTATTGAAAATTCAACAATTTTTCCCATTAAACATTAAAATATTTTTGGTTGAAATATTTAACATTAAGTTGAAGGTTGAACTACTTTGTTGATCATTTTTTTTTTATTTTAAAGTTTTATAATTTTAGTTACGGATTCATCTCTTATCATAAAATTTAAATATTTTGTTGACAAGTTTTTTTTTTTGATAAAAAATTAATTTTTTAATTGATAATGCAACTATTGCATTTTTTTTGAAAAATTAATCTTTTTTAGTTGAAGATTTATCTCTCAGGGTAAACTTACAATCTTTAATTAAAAATACGTTGATTTGGTAAATAATAATTTTTGGATTGATAATGTTCCATTCCGTTGTTTGTTAAAAATTCAATTATTTGGTTATAAATTCATAAATTTTGGTGGAAATTCGAATATTTACAAAGGAAATCAATCTTCTTGCTTCAAATTTCATATTTGTGGTTGGAAATTTGAAAGTATTTAGTTAAAAATTAATCTGCTTTATTTAAAAGTAAACAGTTTCGTGAAAAATTTTTGTTTTTCATTGAAAAATCAACTGATTTGTTGTGAATTAGTCTTTTTGGTTGAAAATTCATATCTTCGGTTGAAAATTATTTTTTTTTATTAGAAAAATTAACTGTTCCATTTTTGATCAAAGACTGATCAATATTCTGGTTTTAAAATTCACGTTTTTGTAGACATTCAACTATTTGAGTAGATAATTTCACTATTTGTTTAAAAATTGAAGTACTTTGTTAAAAAATTTTATTTTTTTAAATAATCGTTTTCGGGTCAAAAATTCAACTAAATTGGTACAAAATGAATGAATTTTAAGAAATTTTGTGTATTTGGATAGAACATTAATCTTGTTTGTTGAAAATTCGTAATTTCGGTTAAGGATTCAACAATTTTATGAACAATTCGAGGGTTTTGCGTTGAAAAAGAGCTTTTTGAACCTAATTTAAGGGTTCTATTTTTAGTTGGAAGTTTATCTATTTTTGTAGAAAATTGTACAATGTTTTTAAAAATTGAAGTATGTGGTTGAAAATTACCTCTTTTGTTAAAAATTCATCTTTTTCAGGTAAATGCAACTGTTTTAAAATTAGTCTGTTTTGTTGAAAATTATTTTTTTTAACTAAACATTTAACGATTCCGTTTTTGGTTGAAAATTCAACTAGTTTAGTAAAAAATTCGACTATTTTTAAATAAATATAAGTGTTTAATTAAAAACTATCTTTTTGGGTAAAAATTCGTCTTTTTTAGTGGAACGAAACTGTTTGAAAATTCGTCGTTTTGTTTAAAATTAGTTTTTCAAACTAAAAATTCAACGATTCTGTTTTTGGTTAGAAATGCATATATTTTGTAGAAAATTCAACTATTTGTTTAAAAATACAAGCATTTGGTTGAAAATTCGTTTTTTTGCTTAAAAATTATTTTCTTAAACCAAAAATTTAACGATTCCATTTTTGGTTGAAAATTCAACTAATTTGGTAGAAAATTCTACTATTTGTTAAAAAATTGAAATATTTGTTTGAAAATACATTTTTTGTAAAAAAGTTTGTCTTTTTTAATGGAATACAACTGGTTAAAAATTCGTCTTTTTGTTTCAAATTAGTTTCTTAAACGAAAAATTTAACGATTACATTTTTGGTGGAAAATTCAACTATTTTGGTAGAAAAATCTACTATTGTTTTTAAAATTCAAGTATATGGTTGAAAATGAGCTTTTTATTAAAAATTCTTATTTTTTAGTAAAATTCAACTGAATGAGAATTCGTCTTTTTTTGCTGAATTTTTTTTTTTTAAATAAAATTAATCAAAGAATGTTGATAAATATTCCACTGAAGAAATATTAATAATTTTCATTGAAAAATGATTTAAACAAATTCCGTTTGTTTAAACAAAGAAAATTTATTAAACAATGTTAATAAATATTACACTAGGCTAATAGTAATAATTTTTAGGGGAAAAGGAAATTTTGAAAAACAATTATCTAAACAAATACTATTTGTTTAAATCATTACCCCTATTCAAAGCTTGAGAAGACTCAAAAAAATTAAAAAATAGAAAATATCACTCATTATAAAATCATTTTTCACATCAATCCTCTATCAATCAAGAAAATACATGATTTTCCTTTTATAAGGTTGATTTTATAGAAAAAATACAATGAAAAATGATTTTATAATTAGTGGTATTTCCTATTTTTTAATTTTTATGGGGCTTTGTCAACCCATATATAGGGGTGATTTTTTGAAATAAAAAAAAACGAAAAAAAATAGGCGAATTTGGGCGTCACCCTTTGTTTATAATATTAACAAGAATAGTCTTAGGAGATTTTTTTTTCCTTAAATTATTGTTTCCATTCAAATTTCTTGCAACATAACTTTAAAAAATCGTTAAATTATTGAAAATGATATAAAACACCATTGTCATTTTTTTCGTAATATCTATTTATAAAAAAATTGAAAAACTTAATTAAAAATCAGGCTCGACAACTCTCTTTAAAATGTTATGAGTTTAAAAAAATAATCTAACATCAATCTGAGTAAAATTTTTGTTTAGACAATTTTTTAAACAATTTCATTACTTATATACAAATAAAATTTATAAACTCAATTTAAAAAAAGCTGAGCAAAAATAAAACTTTTTTACGTCTTGCACTTTTTTCCTACGATTAACCATTTGCAATGCACAGTCTTATAAACAAATGATTTTTTAACAAAAATGCCATATTTGCACAGTGTTACCTCAGAATTTTTAATTCAGATAAATTTAAAACTTGTATTATAATGTTGCTTCAAATTATTGCGAAAACTTTATCTAGCATTATTGATAAAATTCTTTGTTCCTCATTTCTTTTGCTAAATTGTTTATAACATTTTATATAAATAATGACCATAAATTGCCAGAAATGACTTCAATTTTTTTTATTAATCCTTGACACATGATTAAACTTTTCACTCTCTTGATAATTTCTCGTACGACGAGCCGTTATTTATTTATGGTCTTATAAATAATCTATTTTTTATAAACACAACCTCCCCTAAAAGTCACAATTTTCAAGTTATTAGCCATCACTTTTTTTATATCCTTAATTTTACCATAAAGAATGTAATTATATCGGGTAGAATTTTTGATATCTGACCCTTATTGTTTATAACTATTTTTATTAACAAATACGCTCAATTAAGAATATCAATTTTTTCTTAATTTTTTTGTTAATCTATGGCGCAAAATAAAACTTTTCACTTTCGTGATATTTTTTCGCATCACCAGTCATTATTTATTTATGGCCTTTTTATCAATTAAGGATATACAAAAAGGTAATCGCTAATAACTTGAAATTTGTGGCTTTTAGTGGAAAGAGTGCTTTTAAAAAAGTCATTGTTTATAAGGCCATAAATAAATAATGGCTGGTCGTGCAAAGAAATATCACGAGAGTGATAACTTTTATTTATTGCCATAGATAAATACAAAATTAAGAAAAAATCCATTTTCGTAATTGAGCGTTTTTGTTAATAAAAATAATTATAAACAATAAGGGTCAGATATCGAAAATGCTACCCAAGATAATTACATTCTTTATGGTAAAATTAAGCATATACAAATATGTAATCGTGATATAACTTGAAATTTGTGGCTTTTATAGGAGGGTATGTTTATAAAAAATACATTGTTTATAAGGCCATTAATAAATAATGACTCGTCGTACGAAAAAATATCCCGATTGTGAATAGTTTTATTTTTTGCCATACAGCAATAAAAAATATAAGAAAAAATAGATTTTCTTAATTGAGCGTTATTGTTAATAATAATAGTTATAAACAATAAGCGTTATCTATCGAAAATGCTACCTAAGATAATTACATTCTTTATGGTAAAATTAAGGACACAAAAATATGTAATCGCCAATAACTTGAAATTTGTGGCATTTAGGGTAGGGTATGTTTATAAAAAATACATTATTTATAAGGCCATAAATAAATAATGGCTCAACCTACGAGAAAATATCGAGAGATTGAAAAATTTACATGATGTGTCTAGGATTAATAAAAAAAATTGAAGTCAATTCTGGCAATTGATGGTCATTATGTATATCAATTGTTATAAACAATTCAGAAAAAGAAATTATGAATAAAAACTTATGTTAATAATGCTTAATAAAGCTTTTTAAAAAATTTAAAGCAACACTATGACACTGGTTGATCTGGATGATTTTTTATTAATAAATGAAGAGTCTAAACGATTTCCTCTTAAAAATAACAACTTTTTAAAAACAATTTAGGGAGAGAAGTTTTTATTCGATTGGAAGATTTCTTTTTCCTTTTAAGAGATCTATCCTTTATAAAAGCGGTTCGTCGTACTGAAAAAGTGCAGGACGCAAAAAAGTTTTATTTTGCTCAGCCATTTTAAAAATGATTTTATCATTTTTTTTGTCTATAAATAATGAAATTGTTTAAGAAAATTGTTTAAGCAAAAATTGACCCATATTTCGAAAACCTACCCAAGATATTCGTAATCAGGGGCCTTTTTTGGACCTTTAAAAAAAGAGTAATCTCGGGGACCTATTGGTGCATCCAGAAGTGTTAGTTGCGACTGGCTCATTAAAAAAAAATTGTAGATAAAATCTATTTTCTAAATCTCTGTCACATCTGTAGGAATAGACCGTGAGATTTCAAAAGGATGCAATTCCCCACTTACTTCCGGCAATAAACACAAAAAAAAAAAGAGAGAAAATGAACAGAATTGGGCAACTCTTACGATTCTGGGACTGAGACTGGGTCATTCGGTCAGGAGAGATGTTGAAGGTAGAAAAAAGGGTTGGGCCTGAAAGGCTTACAGAAAGGAAGGAAGGACGGAAGAAACTCGTAATCTCACCTTTGTAAGGGATCGAATAATTTTCTCAAGATGGAACCCACTATTCAGTATCCGGCTTACGTCTGTGCAAACGATCATAAAGTCATAATACCTTGGTCGGGCGTCCCTCAAAGGGTTGTTCATGTTTCTCGGTTTTCTCCTTACCTAACCAGCTTTTTCCCTTTTCTCTAGGTTCTTATAAGTATTTGCTCAAATTGAGATCAAAATCTCAACTTGGCGAAAGTTCTGCATTCCAGAGATTTTAGACTTTATCATCAGCTTTGAAACTTTAGGGTTCGTATTGACAACATTCTAAAAAAAGTTCGGGGTAATCTAGATTTTAGAATGTATCCATCACGGGATCACTTTTTCCACTTTTGGTCATTGAAAAAAATATATCTTCAGAATTTACATTTAGTAATTTCCTCAACTATTTGAAAACTATCGTTTTTTTAAAATTACTTTTGTCAGTAGTTTGAAAACAAATAATATCATATTTATTTATAATTAAACAATTTCGAAGTTATGAGATTGAAATTCCCTTTTCTCTAGGTTTTTCTAAATATTTGCTAAAATCAAAATCAAAATGTCAACTTAGCGAAAGTTCTTCATTTCAGAGATTGTAGGCTTTATCATTAGCTTTCAAAGTTTAGGGTTCGTATTGACAAAATTCTAAAAAAAAGTTCGGGGTAATCTAGATTCTAGAATGTGTCTATCACGGGATCACTTTTTCCACTTTTGGCCATTGAAAAAAATATATCTTCAGAATTTACATTCAGTAATTTCCTCAACTGTTTGAAAACTATCTTCTCTTAAAAATTAATTTTTTCATTAGTTTGAAAACGATTAATTTCGAATTATTTTTAATCATTGACTTATTTTTCTAATTATTGAATTACATTATAATTAAACAATTTCGAATTGATGAGATTTAAATTCCCTTTTCTCTAGGTTTTTATAAATATTTGCGAAAATAAAGATCAAAATCTCAACGTGGCGACAGTTCTGCATTGCAGAGATTTTAGGTTTTATATTGACAACATTCTAAAAAAAAGTTCGGGGTAATCTAGATTCTAGAATGTACCTATCACGCGATCACTTTTTCCACTTTTGGTCATTTAAAAATATATCTTCAGAATTTGCATTTAGTAATTTACTCAATATTTTGAAAACTATCTTCTCTTTAAAATTACTTTTTTCATTAGTTTGAAAACAAATAATTTGATATTAATTTATAATTGAACAATTACGAAGTTATGAGATTAAAATTCCCTTTTCTCTAGGTTCTTCTAAATATTTTCTAAAATCAAAATCTCAAAGTGGCGACAGTTCTGCATTGCAGAGATTTTAGGTTTTATATTGACAACATTTTAAAAAAAAGTTCGGGGTAATCTAGATTCTAGAATGTATCTATCAAGGGATCACTTTTTCCACCTTTGGTCATTTAAAAAAATATATCTTCAGAATTTACATTTAGTAATTTCCTCAACTGTTTGAAAACTATCTTCTTTTTAAAATTACTTTTTTCATTAGTTTGAAAACAAATAATTTTGAATTGATTTATAATTTAAAAATTTCGAAGTTCAAGGTTTAATCAAATAGTTGAATTTTTCATTAAAAAAAAAATTTCAAACAAGAAGGTTCATTTTTTTCTAAAAATACGAATTTTCAACCACCTAGTTAAATTTTCAGTTAAAACAAAATTATCAACCAAAAATGAAATAAATGAAGTTTCAGTTAAAAAAAAATTTCAATAGAAAAAAAAAAGAAATTGCAACGAAGCAGTTCCATTTTGAGCGGAAAATATTAATTTTTCACTAAAATTACCAAGTTCAATTTTCCACGAAGAAAGATAAATTTTCAACTAAAAAATTGAATCGTAAAATTTTCAGGTTGAAAAATTAATTTTTGACAAAAAAAGAACTAATTTTTAACCAATTGCATTCAACTAAAGAAGACCAATTGTATCTGGAATTCAATTTTAACCAAAAATTAGTTTAATTTGTTACCAAATTATTGAACTTTTAAGCGAAAAAGACGAATTTTATACAAAAAGCTTAATAAAAAAAATTGGGACCAAATAGTTGAATTCGCAAATAAATTATGAAAGTTCAGCTACAAAAAATTCACAAAGTAGTTCATTTTTAAAAAAAGTAGATTTAGTAGCTGATTTAAACGTTGCTTTTAAGGAAGAAGATTAATTTTCAACCAAAAATAGAATAACCATATTTGTAGCGAAGAAAATTATTTCTAAAAAAATGAATTTTAAGAAAAATATTTAAATTTTCAACGAAAGATGATATATCTTTAGAACAACAAAAAAAAATGAATTTTTAAGAAAATAGTTGAACGTTCAACACTTTCATTAAAAAATGGAATAGTTAAATTTTAAGTAAAAAAAATTAATTTCTAATCAAACATGAAAGGAGTTTTCAAAAACATAATAAAATAAAACATTACATTTTCAGTTTAATAGAATTTTGAACGAAAATAATTAATCTGAAACCAAAAAAAAAAATAAAAATGTTAAAAAAGTAATTTCACTTTCAGTCAAGAATTTTCAAACCAAAGAGACAAAATTTTCAACACAAGACTTGAATTTTTAATTAAGAACAGTTTTTCATTTATGAAAGAATGAAACATTCAATCGAATTGTTCAATTTTCAAGCTATGAAGATGATTTTTTAAGGAAAATTTGATTTTTCAACAAAAAGGTAAATTTGCAACCAAATATTTATTTTTTAAGTAAAAGTGATTTTCAACTTTTCAGTTAGATCAAAGTCAATTAAGTTTAAAAGCATAATTGTTTAAATAATTCATGATTATTCGTAATAATATTCTCTTTGAATAATATCAGAAAGTTTCGGTTTTTTCTAAAATGTTCCACTTTTTGTCAACTTTTCGCATTGAGCTAGGTAATAGTTAATAAAATTAACTGTAAATTATAGTTAATTTTTTATATAAACATATAATTATCAATAGAAAGTAGTATTTTATGTATTTAAAAAAAAATTTATTTAGAAAAATGCAACTTTCCAGCATTATTTAAACACACTATTATTAAAAATAATCACTGCCAACAAGTGACATAAACAATTTCTACGGAAATTATTGAGAATAATACTTAATTGTTTAAACAATTATTTTTGTGAGTTTTAATTACTTATCAGCTTACTCCAATTGAAAATTGAAAATACGTCTAGAAATTGCGTAAAACACGACATTCTAACTCTATTCTAAGAAAAATAGTTAAATACCTTAATTAATTCTTTAAACAATTTACATAAAATTCTAATTATCAATAGAAAGTAGCATTTTATGCATTTAACACAATTAGTGTTTAAAAAACCGCAACTTTCAAGCAATATTCAAATACAATATTATTATAAATATTAGTAAATTATTTAAATAATTATGCTTGTCAGATTTAATGAACTATTAACTCACTCTAATGAGTCTCTTTGAATAGTTGAAAGTGAGTTGAAAAAATTTTATAAACGAGACTTTTAGACTCTATCCTACGATAAAATTGCTAAAAACAATAATAAATTGATTAAACAAAATTTATATAAGCATCTGATTATCAGTGAAAAGTAGTATTTGATGCATTTTCAACCATTTTCATTTCTGTTTTAAACCTTAAAATTCTAGCATTAAGCCAAGAGAATATTGTGATAAGTATGAATAAACTGTTAAAACAATTGTTTACGTTAAATTTAATTCATTATTAGTTCGCTCTAACTGAAATGCAGAAAATGAGTTATAAGTTGAAGAATTCGGAAAAACGCGACTTTTTAACTCTATTCTAAGAAAATTAAAAAACAAAGATATTGTTTAAACAATTTATATAAATACCTAATTATCAGTAGAAAGTACTATTTTATGAACTATAAACAATTTTTATATAAAAGACTTGTTGTCTAATTTTCAATTAGAAGGAAGTGATAGTTCATGAATATTAACCAGAGTGATTTTTTAAACAATTTATTTTTATTTTTCATAATATTCTCTTAGAAAAATGCTACAAAATTGCAGTTTTAAAAAAACACTTTTAGTCAAATTTTCAACTAAGTTAAGTTAAGTAATTAATAGAAGTTAAGAAAATTAATTGTTTAAACAATTTTTTAATATTAATAATAACATTATATTTGAATAATGCTAAAAAGATGCGTTTTTTCTAAAATGTCTTGCTATTTGTCCAGTTTTCAAAAGGAGTAAGTAATAATGAATTTAAGTTAACAAGAGTGATTTTTTAAACAACTTATTACTATTGTTAATAATATTCTCGTAGAAAAATGCTACAAAATTGCAGTTTATTAAAATTCACTTTTAGTCAAATTTTCAATTAAGACAAGTTATATAATCAATTGTAGTTAATAGAATTAATTGTTCAAACAATTTATTATTATTATTAATAATATAATATTTTATTAATGCTAGAAAGATGCCGTATTTTCTGAAATTTCTGGCTTTTTATCCAATTTTAAAAAGAAGTGAAATAATAATGAATTGAAGTTAACAAAAATAATTGTGTAAACAATTTATTATCATTGTTAATAACATCCTCTTTGCTTAATTGGTAGAATGTTGCGGTTGTATCTGAAATTTTCAACAGTTTGTCTACTTTTCATTACCCGTGAGTTAAGTATTAATTAGATTTGGCAAAAAAAAATTTTTAAACAAATTATTATTGTTTATGACTATCTTCATTAATATCAATACAGTATTGTTGTTTTAAGTGCAATATTTTCGCTATTAAGTGTTCTTAACTAAGCAGGCGAAGCAAAGTTAAAGATTTTATAAAAAAAGAACCACAACTTTCTAGAACTTATTCAAGTCATTAACAATAATAATTTGACTAAGCAATTATTTTTGCTAAATCTAATAAATTATTAAGTTACGACTAATCAAAAGTAGACAAACAGTTGAAAATTTCTGATACAACTGCAACATTCTACCAATTAAGCAAATACAATATTATTAACAATTATAATAAATTGTTTAAACAAATATTTTTGTTAACTTAAATTCATTAGTACTTCACTCCTACTGAAAATTGGATAAAAAGCCAGAAATTGCAGAAAAACGGCATCTTTCCAGCATTATTTTAATATAATATTAATAATAACATTTTGTTTAAACAATTAATTTTTGGGATTCTAATGAATTACGTAACTTATCTCAATTTAAAATTAGACAAAAATGAATTTTTTTAAATTACAATTTTGTATCATTTTTCTAAGAGAATATTCATAACAATAATGATAAATTGTTTAAAAAATCACTCCTGTTAACATTGATGAACTATCAAAAATAGACAAAGCGTTGTAAATTAAAAAAAACGCAAAATTCTACCAATTAAGCAAAGAAAATATTATTAACAATTATAATAAATTGTTTCAACAATTATTTTTGTTAATTTAAATTCATTATTACTTCACTCCTACAGAAAATTGGACAAAACCCAGAAATTTAATAAAAAACGGCATCCTTCCAGCATTATTCAAGTATAATATTAATAATAAATTGTTTAAACAATTAATTTTTGTGTTTATAATTAATTACTTAACTTATCTCAATTTAAAATTAGACTAAAAATGAATTTGTTTTAAACTGCAATTTCGTATCATTTTTCTACGAGAAGATTAATAACAATAATAATAAATTGTTTAAAAAGTCACTCCCCTTAAAATTCATGAACTATCATTTCCCCCTAATTGAAAATTGGACAAAACATAAAACATTTTTAAAAAAACCGCGTCTTTCTATCTCCATTCAATGAGAAAATTGCTATAAACAATAATAAATTGTTTAAAAAATGTATTTGAACATCTAATTATCAGTATAAAATTATCTTTCATGTGCCAGAAACAATTTGCATTAAAAAAACCACAACAAAATTCATAATTAGCGCCAAAAAGTCGTAAAACACATTTTTTCACTTATGGGGTTTTTTTGGGACCCTATCAAAAAGTCTTATGGAGTTGATATTTGAAAAGCGATATTTTATTCATATTCTATGGCTTATTGTGAACAGAAATGTTGAGTTTCAACTCGATTGAGATAATATTGAGGATTCTGAAAAAGATTGACAAAAACGTTTTTTTTTCTTATAAAAATCCCCATAAAAATTTTTAAAAAAATCTAATGCATTTTTAGACCACCTTACTATAGAATGGTAGAACTGCACTAGACGAGAGGAGAGTAGTCGGTGAGTAGTAAGAGTGCATAATAAGCTATTTCGAATCTCGCCTCGAATACGAAGTGAAATGGGAGCAAGGTCCGGAGAATTAGGAAGAAGCTGCTAAGGTGGCTTCTGGCCAACCGTTGGCCAAGTGACTGACTTAAGTAGGAAAATAGATCGAGAACTTTGGCTATCACGACCTCAACACCGAAAGTGTTGAGCTCAAGATTTCTAGAGAAACAAATTTTTTTATTTTTTTATTTTATTTGATTATTTTACTTTGTTATTGCATTTTAAAAAATACTTTTTTTTTAGTTCTTACCCATTTTTTTTAGAAATTCGGTAAAAATTGAACGGAGATCCCAAAAAAATATATCCGATTTAATTCCTTTCGAACTATGATCCAATTGTGTAAAATTCAGTATCGATTGGAAAAACCGTTTTTTTTTAAATTCTGCCAAAATTAACCGGAAACTAAGAAAAAAACTGAAATGATATATCTCATCCAATTTATATCTAATTGTATAAAATTGAGTTTTGATTAAAAAAGCAAGGTTTTTGAAAAATTTGTTTTAAAATTAACTGAAAAACCAGAAAAATCGATTTTTATAGAAAAAAGTTAATTTCCCAACCAAAAATATTTGGATTTTCAAAAAAATTAATTAATTTTAAAAAATGTGAATTTTGAAGCAAATAGTGAAATTTTAAACTGAAAGCCATCAATTCCACCCGAGAAAAAAAAACGAATTTTCAAAAAAGTAGTTCAATTTTCAATCAACGCTCATCCAAATTCCATCCAACTTCAATCCAAAGTGTAAAATAGTCTTCAGAACAAAATTTTGTTTATAAATTATGAGAAAATTGACAGGAAACCCCGAAAAAATCTAGCCTATTCAAATTTTATTCAACTCTTATTCAACTCTTATTTAACGGTGTGAAAAAAAATTTAATAAAAAAAGACGAATTTTCAACAAAAAAGTTGACTTTTCAACAAAAACGAAAAAAAGTATAATTTTCAAGGAGGTAGATTAATTTTTGACTTATTAATTTAAATTTTTTACCAGAAACGTAAAATTTTAATCAAGAAGAATAATTTTTTTCTAAAAATACGAATTAAAAAAAAATCATGAATTTTTAAAAAGATACTTTTCGTTTTCATCAATAGAATTTACATTATTCTCATCAATCATTTTCATTAATAAAAGATGAATTTTCAACCAAAAATAGAATAGTTGCAGTTTTAATTAAGAAAGTTAATTTATAACTAAAAATAACGAATTTTTAACAAAAAATATAAGCAAGAAGACCAATTTTCTACCAAAAATGACAAGGTCTTACCAAATTTATAAATTTTCAACAAAATACTTGAATTTTCTACTGAGAAATATTTATTTTCATCAAAAAATGAAAAAGCTCAATGTTCACTTAAGGAACTTAATTTTGAATAAAAAAATCAATTTTAAACCGAAGGAAACAATTTTAAACTAAATTTAATCTTAAAGTGGAATAGTAATATTTCATTTAAAAACTTAGAATCAAGTACTTAAATTTTCATTTAAAAAATGCTATTTTAGACAGGAAGATTAGTTTTTTTCAGCAAAGAAAAATTTTCAAAAAATTGCATACATTTTTTGCCAAATATTTGAATTTTCAACTTATAACAAAATAAACTGCTAACATACATTGCAAGAGTCAAATTTTTGGTTCAGAAATTAATTTTCAACCAAGAAACGTGAATTTCAAACAAAATAGTTAAATTTTCAAGTAAAGAAATGAAATTTAAACTAAAAAGATAAATTGCCAACTGGAATAGTTTCATTTTTATTTCAAAATTTAATTTTCAACCAAAAGAAAGCATTTCAAACAAAATAGTTCAATTTTCATCCCAAAAATGAATTTTCTTCTAAAATGATGAACTTTAACTAAAAAAATATAATTTCTATCAAGGGAGCTTAGTTTTCAACTGAGCAGTTGAATTTTTATTTAAAAAGATGAATTTTAAAGCAAGAAGATTACCTTTAAAGTAAAAAAGTTTAGCTATGAACCAAAATCGGAATATTTTAGTTGGCAGAAATTTTTTAATCAAAATAGTGAAGTCCTTAACCAAATAGTTTAATCTGAAAATACAAATTTTTAGTAAAAAAGTTAACTTTGAACTAGTTAGTTGAATTTTCAATAAAGAGACAAACTTTAACTACAGGAAGACCAATGTACAAAATAGTTAATAAAATTTTTACTAAAAATAAGATCAGTTTTCAACCAAAAATATAATAGTAGACTTTTCAAACACAAAGAATTAAATTTCATTCAAAATAAGTTGGACTTCCTTTAAATTTTTTTTGTTGACTAGAAAATCTTACTTATTTTCTTCAACATTTTCGTTGAAATACATCAATTCAGTTTAAAAATTAATTTCTTTTGGTAAAAATGTCATCTTTTTTGTTAAAAATTCAACTTTTAGTTTGTAAACTAATTAAATGAATTCAATCATATTTTGGAAAATGTATGTGTTTAATAGAAAATCCGTCTTTTCCGGTAGAAAATTCAATAATTTGGTTAAAAATTAACTTTTCATCTGAAAATTCAACTGCTGTACAAAATTCGTCATTTTGGCAGGAAAAAAGATTTTTTGTTTCTGAAAGGAAAGTCTTTCTTGGTTAAAAATTTATCCCTTTTTTCCAAAATTTGTTATTCTGTTTCAAAACTGTATGGCTTTGATTTAAAATTTTAGTTAAAATTTAAGATTAATTCATTAATTTTTATTTCATTCATTATTAATTGATTGTAAATTATACTAAATAAAAAAATTATCTATATTTGGTTGCAAGTTTTATTGTTTGTTAAAAAATCTAATTATTGTGTACAAATTTCGTTTTTTTTTGGTCGAATTTAACCATTTTTATTTAAAATCGAAATCTTTTTGGGTGGAAATATTAATTAGTATTACGAACCATTAAATTCCTCTGTGATAATTTATCTTTTTGTTTAAAAATTCAACTGTTTGATGAAAAGTCAAATTACTTTGTTAACAAATTTTTTAAATTAATGATTTATCTCTTTGGTTGTAAATTTAAACTATTTTGTAGTATATTATTTTTTTTGTCGAATACAATTTCTTTTGGTCGAATTTAACTACTTGCTATTTAAAATAAAAATATTTTTTTGTTTAAATATCAAATGTTAGGTTTGAGTCAAAAGTTCATCTTTTGCGCTCGAAAATTGATCTTTTACTTACAAATTCAAATATATCTTAAAAAAGTCAGGTACTTTAATAAAAATTGATATTTTCAAACAGAAAGTTATTCTTCGTGTTTACAAATTATTATTTTTTAAATTGTTTGTTTAAAAATTGCATCTTAAGTACCATCATAAGCAGTTGTATAAATTAGAAAAAAAATGTAATATAACTTTTCTAATACTATTTTAATAAAAAATTCCTGCTCAAAATGGACTTCCATAAGTTTATAAACTTAACATCTTCCATTTTCATTTTTTTTGTACTCTTGATACCCATGTTATTAATTACATGTATATAAAATTGGATTTTTTTCCACTTCTATTTGCAGACTCGTGTCTCAGAATTTGTTGTATATTTTTGCTTTGAAAAAAATATATATTTTTTTCCTAAAAGGCTGAGTTCCTTTTCATCTTATCAAAGAAATGAGGAAAAGATTAAACGTTTTAGCTAGATAAAAATGTTGTATCAATTATTGACTAATATCGCATCGCACAGCTTATCGCGTTTAACGCATTAAATTTCCTAAGTAGCATTTAATGAGTTAATCGCCGGCCGGAAACTAATCTGCTCGGGAAACCTTTAATCACAGCACTCACCGGCCCTGCTGTGACCTACTTTCCTATCTGAGCGTCTAGTTCTAGTGTAGTGCACACCTATACAAAGAAAATCTGAGTTGTTAAAGTCGCGTTGACGAACTGAGTTTCTCGGATCAAATGGATTCGAGGTCGACCTTAAATCCGTCCGTCGTAAGTCGCAAGTCACAAATCGCCAAACACAAATCGTATCGAGCACAAGACTTACTTGACTTGAGGAATCATCTCTCAAATGACACAAATTACTTTTAAAAACATTTAGTTTTGCGCGAAAATTCTTCTCCAATTCTTTAAGATTCTACTTTCAAGTGATTCAAACCAAAGTATTGGCTGCCAAGAGAAGGAGAGTGGGGAGAGACGTAAATGAAAAGAAAAGAAAAGAAAGGAAAAAAGAAAGAAGACAGTGGAAAGCAACAGGTATTGTAAAGAGAGAGAAGACTCTCCGCTTGGGTCAACTCTGGCGTTACGTAAAAGCGTCTGCTGCCGACGAAACGAAATTGAAAGTAATGTTACCAAAAGTCTTGGCCAACCTTCCGCAAAGAAAGCATTCTGTCTCCACAACAAAGCGCTTATGTCTGTTTGGCTTGACAACATTTTCCACTTATACTCTTCTAGAGAAATAAAATTGGTGCTTGTGCCGTTTTGGAATTTCAAACATTACCGATTATACGCGTGTAGAACTCCCATCCCATCC
>NC_046664.1:25203161-25213339 GCF_010883055.1 Belonocnema kinseyi
CCCATCCCATCCCATCCCATCTCATCCCAAGCTGTTGTCGAGCTGCCATCCAGCTCTCATCCGGCTTCTACCCAGCCGCCATCCAGCTACTATCCAGCTTCCATTTAGCTCCCATCCAGCTTTCATTTAGCTCCCAACCAATTTCCATCCAGCTCCCATACACCTCTCATCCCAGATAGCTCCTATTCAGCCACCATCTAACTACTATCCACCTCCCTGTTAGCTCCCATCTACCTCCTCTCCAATTCCCGTCCAGTTTTTCGTTATCTCCCATCTGGCCTCCATCGGGCTCGCATTCAGCTCCTATCCAGCTACCATTTACATACTATTCCGCTCCTATTCAGCTCTGATTATTTTCCTATCCAGTTCCTTTCTCGCTCTCATCCAGCTCTCAGATAACTGCAATCCATTTAATTGCCGTCTAGCTTCCCACCAGCCACCATTCATCTATTATGCAGCTGCCACCTATTTCTGTTCTAGCTACACTCCAGCTTCTATCCGGATCCTTTGCAGCTCCCATCTACCTCCCATTCCATGCAGCTCTGATCCAGCTACCATCCAGCTAGTATATAGCTCCCATCCCATTCAGCTACTACACAGCTCCCATCCTAGCCAGCTTCTATCCAGCTAACATCGAGTTGCTATTTAGCTCCAATTTTGCTCCCATTCAGTTTCCATGTAGCTTCCTTTAGGCTCCTTTTCAACTTTCATCCACTTCCAATCTAGCTCCCATCAAATTCCCGTCTAGCTCTTCTACAGGCTCTTTCAAACTTTCATTCAGCTTCCTTCCAGCTCCCATCTGCCTCCCATCCTGCCCAGTTTCTATCCAACTACCACCCAGCCACTATCGAGCTTCCTTTTAGCTCACATACAGTTCCCATCCATTTGACATCTGGCTCCTATTTAGCTCCCATCCAGCTTCCATTGCAGCTACCATCCGTTTCCCATCTAGCTCCAATCTCATTTCCGCCTCGCTTCCCTCCAGCCAGTGCTCCCAATTTTGGGAACTTTTCAAACTGCGCTTGCGTCGCGTCAACAACCCAATTGAGCATTCTCACTTGTGACGTCACGCGCTCCGAGCGGCCTTCGGATAGATTTTAATGAAAATGTAAGCTCAGTGCTCTCGGTGACAATAGTACATATTTTATTCAATCTTACAGTTTTTACTCAGTAAAAAAGTAAAAGCATATAAAAGTTTAGAAGCTTATAAATTTTAGGAAGCTGATTTTGTGAGGAAAGTGAAGTTCAAGCAGTTCAATGATACTTTTCTGCTTCTGAGTGAGGTTATAGTGTAACAATATAGTATTTTTAGTTTTAACTTAATATTCTAGTTATAACTGATTAATTTCTATGAGTATGAATATTAACATTAAGGAATATTCGTGTGAAGTATTGTATTCATTTCAATTTAAGTTGTCAAATTCCATTGCTGACGTAAAAGGCGATGACAGTTTATTGAGATTTTGAGGTTAGGAGCAGCCTATTACAAGAGCGATCTGCTCGCGGGATCATACAACTCAAGTGATATTATTATAAAGTTTTAACATTGCATTTTTCTTTCCCAGTTTAATGTAAATAAGTAGTATTTTTACATAAACCTATAAAAAAATATTTTTTCCATAAGAAATCCCGAAATTGTACGTCTCAAAAAAGTGTACGAAAATTCAAGACTTTTCTTGATACAGAAAAGTAAAAAGATACTAATTTGAAGGATCTTTACCTTATGCTAACACTTTTTTCATTTTCTCCGGCTAACAAAATTAATTTTCTACCAAAAAAGACAACTTTTTGAAGAAAATATACGAATTTCTAACCAAAAAGGGATACGCTTTGACCCTAAAGAGAAAAAGTTATGTGTACAGTTAGATGTTAAATTTTCACACACAAAAAAGATTTTCAAATAAAATACTTGTATTTTTGAGCAAAGTAATGAATTTTTAAATAAAATTATGAATCTTGAATTAATTAAAAGGATTTTCAAACAAAATTATATCCCCCTATGACAAATAACCCTTTTCGCAGATAAATTTAAAATGACAAATAATTCTTTCGCTACAATTGTGGTTAACATAACCTCGGAAACATAACCTAACACTCTAAACGCATACATTTCTTACTTAGCACTCACAAAATATTCCTGGCAAATCCGGGAATTTTTAATTGATTTGCAATTAAAGGCCTACTGCGAAACAATATTTCATCATTTTTCTTCTTTTATTTTAAAAACTCCGAAATATGTCACCCCTATACTGGCAATGTATTTTCCCTTACACGTATACGCCCGGAGCTTCGGCCCTTTAAATTTTTACAGCTTAATGAGAATGCTCTATTGGTTACTGTTAGCGCGCTCATTTTAAATTATAAATCGTAAATATTCAAATTTAATATTTATGATCAAGAATGATTCAGAAATCGATCAAAAGTAATTTCTTAATCATAAAATACAATTTTGGAGAGCAAAAAAAGGTTATTAATTCTGGCTTCAGAAAAATAAATATTCTTCATTTATTTTTGGTAACTTTAGTGATTTTTTTAAAAGTCAAATTGTTAGGAATAAAACAAAATTAATTTAGAAAATTCCTCTAAACTTAGAATTCATAACGTCTTTTTAATTAAAATCGAATTCTTTTTTACCTGTCACTCTGGAACCTTATGTTAGGGTTAAGAAATTGCTCCTTATGCATTTCACAATAATTATTTATTATAAATATTAGATTTGATTATTTATAACATTCGAAATTAGCACGCCAATCGTAATCAATCCGGAAGTGCCGGCACGACACCCATCCAACTTCCATCCATGAGAAACATAAGCCACCATTTTTTACCTTAAAAAACTCTGATTGGGCAGTTTTTCTTGTTTATCTAATATTTCACAAAAATAAACTTAGAAAAAATTTAACTTTTCATCAGACCCTGGTGGAACAGTTTTTACAAGCAATTAAAAAACAGAACCATTCTTACAAGAAATTCATAACTTTCGTGTATTAATTGAACGAATTTGGATATTTTTTCTATTTTTATGTACAGTTTTATTGTTTGCACTTAACTGTAATTGTAATATTTTGCAAGCAAATGTACAAGAATTTACTTTTGTTGCATAAAATTATCTGTTTTGTTTTGGGCCTAAGATGACAAATATTTAAATAAAATAATATTTATAAAATCGAAAAATATTAAGCTTAACTTTAAGATTTCAAAATCAAACTTTTTTCATAAAGATTATTGTATCTTACCATTATCTTCTTTAAACATTCATTTAAATTTTGAAATCTTATGCTCTTGTATACTTTCTTGAAAAATATTAAAACTAAACTAAAAAATACAAAAATATACATTAAGGCGGCGATTAAAAATCAAAATCAAAATTTAAAAGCGGTATGGTGAAAAAATTATATAAAAATTAATTTTCTATAGCGTTTTAGCTAGCAAGTAAGAATACGAAATTAAAAGTTATGAAAGAAATTCCTGATGGATCGATGAATTCTTCTCTAATAAAAGAAATTACTCTTTCGAATTCGAAAAAATTGATACCTAAAATAGTACATTAAACCATTTTTTTTACAATTTGTGAAACACTAAAATAAATTTTTTTAATGTAAAAATGGTTCTAGTTTCACGAAATTATTTTTAAACAAGTTTTTACTAGAGATTAAAAAAGAATTAAATTAAATTTTTTTTTTAAATTTATTTTTATAAAATTTTGGATTAAAAAAAGAAACTATCCCATTACGTTTCTTAAGGTTTTAAAATGGCCATCTATATTTTAAATAGTGTATACTGAAATTTAAAATAATAATGTCCACTGATTTCGAAAAATATCAACACAAATGTGTCGACTTTTGTCAATATTTTACAAGAAGCGTTAGGTTTAAGGAAAAAGATTATTAGTAAAATAAAATATGAAATTTTGGAAGAATTTCTCACACAATTTTATTTTTAATTTAACAAACTTTTGTGTAGTAACTTTTTACGTTAAAAGAAAAAAAAGTACTCGAAAGTCTTGAAATTTCTGAAATTTTTATTTTGCACTACTCCCTATTATATATTATGCATTTTTATTTTATTTTTTAGTTGCACTATTAAAAATGTTTGGAAATCTACAAGACTACACCGAATTCAAGGAATTCACGAAATTCATGAAATTCATGACATTCACGGGATTAACTGAATTCATGGAAATGAAGGCATTCACGAAATCTATGAAAGTTTTGGAATTCATGAAATTCGCAGAAATCGCGGAATTTGCAGAAATAATTGAATTCAAGGAATTCATGAAATTGAACCCAAGGAATTCAAAGTATTCATACAAAATCACGGAATTTGCGGAATTCATGGAATTAAAGATATTCGCAAAATTTATGGAATTCGTGAAATTTACGGAGTTAATAGAATTAAAGAAATTCGCAAAATTTATGGCATTCATGAACTTCACAGAATTAACAGAATTCAAGGAACACATGGAATGTAAGGAATTCGCCAAATCCATGGAATTCCTGGAATTGAAGGAATTCTCGAAATGTATGAAATTCACGGAATTGATGGAATTTAAGGAATTCACTGGAATCACGGAATTCAAGGAATTTACTGACATCACGGAATTCAAGGAATTGACCGCAATCACGGAATTCATCCAATTTATGGAATTCACGAAATTCATGTAATTTACGAAATTTAAAGAATACGTTTACTTTGTGGAATTCACGAAACTCATGGAATTCATAGAAGTAACGGAATCAAAGAAATTCGTGGAATTCACTGTAATCACGGAATTTACGTAATTCAAGAAATTAACGAAATTCACGGAATTCATCGAAATGAAGAAATTCTCGAAATTTGCGGAACTTCTGGGATTCAAGAAATTTGCGGAATTTGTGGAATTCATGGAATCTATGAAATTTGATGAATTCATGAAATTCACAGAAGTCCGGGATTTTGCAGAATTAATTGCACTCAAGGAACGGAAGAAATTTATGATATTTACGGAATTTATGGAATTCATGGAATTTAGGGAATCCAAGGAATTTAAACTATCCATGAAAATCACGGAATTTGCGGAATTCGTGGAATTAAAGATATCCGCAAAATTTATAGCATTCGTGAATGTCACGGAATTAATGGAATTAAAGAAATTCGCAAAATTTATGGCATTCATGAACTTTACGGAATTAACATAATTCAAGGAATACATGGAGTGTAAGGAATTCGCGAAATTCATGGAATCCATGGATTAGGAGGAATTAACGAGATTCATGGAATTCCCAGAATTGATTAAATTTAAGAAATTCAAGGAATACGCGGAATTCAAGGATTTCTTTGGAAACACGAAATTCAAGGAATTTACTGAAATTACGGAATTCATCGAAATTACGGAATTTGCTAAATTCACGAGTCTTGTAATTTACGAAATTTACAGAATACGCCTTATTCATGGAATTCGCGGAACTCATGGAATTCATGAAAGTTACGGAATTCAAGAAATTCGTGGAATTGACTGTAATCACGGAATTCACACAATTCAAGGGATTGATTTCATTGAATTTGATTGGCTGATTGAATTTCATGACTTCCTTGGTTTTCGTGAATTCCATTTAATCCATGAATTCCGTGATTTTCGGTCATTCCGTAAAATCCATGAATTCTGAAAATTTCTCGAATTTCATGAATTTCTTGAGCTCTGTGAATTCTTCGGATTCCGTAAATTCCTTGAATTCCATGAACTCCTTGATTTTCGTGAATTCCATAAATTTGGTGAATTCCATGATTTTATGGAAGTCCGTGAATTCTTTTATTCCGTTTATAACGTGCATGCCTCGAATTCCATGAATTTCGCTAATTCCGCGAAGTCCGTGAATTATGGGTGTTATATAAATTCCGTGATTTAATTGAATTTCATGGATTTCTTGGTTTTCGTGAATCCCATGAATTCTACAATTTCCATGAATTTCCCGACTTAATTCAATTCTGTGAATTGCTTGAATTTCGTGCATTCCATGAATTCCATGAATTTCTTGAAATCCATGAGTTTCGTAAATTTCTTGAATTCCTTCAGTCCCGTGAATTATTTGGATTCCGTAAGTTCTTTGAATCTTGCGAACTCCGTGCTTTTCGTGATTTTTTTTAATTTCGTGAATCCCGTCAATATCGTGAATTCCGTCAATGTCGTGAATTCCCGGATTTTCTGGAATTTCGTCAATTCGGTGAATTCATTGAATTCGTTGAATTTGGTGAGTTCCATGAATTCTGTTAATTTCTTGAATTTTGTGAATTTCGTGAAGTCTTTGAATTCCGTTAATTCCGAGAATTTAATGGATTCTTTGAATATCGTAAATTCCTTGTATTCCGTACATACCGTGTATTTCTTGAATTCCATGAATTTCGCTAATTCCACAAAATCCGTAAATTCCGGGCGTTCTATGAACTCCGTGAATTCTTGGAATTCCGTGAATTCCTTTAATTCCACATATTCTTTAAATTTCATTAATTTCATACATAGACGCGTTATGTACTATATATTAACAAAAGTTTTGACTCCGTCGGAATTTTTTTTTTTCAAGAATCAGGTGATCTGAGAAATGATTTATTTATTTTTTTAATTTTTGCTTTAAAAGGTGTCGAGATATTCAGCCGCAAGTATGATACAGAAGTTTGATTGGCTACTGGATTTTTATTGTAAAATTTCAATAAATGTAAACTTCTAATACATGCAGTGGAAGTTTCAAACAGAAATTATTAACAGTGTCTGCAATGAATTAATAGTAGGTACTTTTCATCCGAAAATTAAATTTTTTAAAATATTTTTTCAAAAGTTTATATCGTGTCTAGAATTAATTGATATAATAAATATTACTGCAATATGATCCTAAGCCTTGAACCTTTTGCTAATGAACGTTTTCTTAATCGGCTGCTGTCAGTTTTGACCATGAACTCCAAGCCCTGCATCTATTCTCTATGCTCTATAGCAATTAAGAATCTGAAGATATAATCGTGTCTTTCTCTGCATTCATTGTGAGAGAACAATAATATTTCTATTCATTGTTAATTTTTTTCCCAAAAAAGGATAATGATTCGATTTTTATATTTGCAAGTAAGGCCCACTCAGAAAAAAATTTGTCTTTGATCAAACATTTTCTCCATTTTTAATTCATTCCTGGTTACACAAAATAATTATAAAATTATAAAAATTTATTTTTAAAAAATAAGTCCAAAAGTACCATAAACTTTTTGGGTACAATACGTATGGTGGGACTTACAGAGTCTTGAAATTGTGTGTAGGTGAACCGCTTTTGTGATAGTGTGCGTGCATGGACCCTAAAGATGACTGTAAACTTAAAAGCGACTTGCCTATATATAATTTCAAAGCTCTGTAAGTCCGAACATACGTGTCGGACCCAAAAAGTTTTTTGGATTTTTCGAGTTATTTTTTTTTGGCTACCCGCCATACTTAAAGATTTTTGAAAACAATTATCTCAAGTCTGTTTGTCTTGAGTTGGGACAACCATTTACTTAGTTGCTGCTACTAACTGAATAGTCACTACAACTAATGATATTTTTATATCAAGTAATAAAATAGCAGTGTCAACTATTAAAATAGTAGTATCATAAGTTATTAACTAAATAGTTGCCGCGACTAAACATTGCTTTTCTAACGATTTCTTAATTTTTATTATTGAAATTGAAGCCCAATATATAAAAATTTTAAAATTTCCTAATCCCTGCAATTCAAAATTTACAGTTTAATATTTGTTGTGTTGTTTGAAAATTAATTTCCTAAACTAAAGATTTAACTGTTACAGTTCGCTTGATAGTCCAACTACATTATACAAAAATTAAACAATTGCACTATACAATTATTGTACTATATAATTTTTGTCATTAGATTTTTCTATTTGCTTAAAAATTTAATAATTTAATTCAAAATTAAACAAATTTTTCTATTTTGAAGAAACTTGGCCAGTTGGCTTGAAATTTCCACAATTTCATTGATTTTTGTTCTCATTTGACTGAAAAATTTTTGTCGTTAAAAAATTCAGCTCTTTGTTAAAAATACAAAGCAATTTTTACAAAGAAACATTTCTTTTTTAAAATGTCAGTAATTACATTTTTTCTTCAGCATTATTTTTTTTTTTTAATGAAAATTTAACTACATTCCATTTTTGGTTGAAAATTGAACAGTTTTCCTGAACATTGGTTTAATTTCTATACATTTATCCTTTTTAGTTGAAAATTAATCTATTTGGTGGAGAAATTATGTTTTTTAGTAGAAAATTTAACTATTTTGTTAAAAAGTTTAACCAATTGGTTGAAAGTTGAACTATTCTGTTAAAAATGCATCTTTGTTGTTAAAAATTGCCCAATTTAGTTTAAAATGAGCCTTTTTTTGTTATTGAAAACTAATATTCACATCTAAAAACCTAAATATTCCATTAATGGTTAAAAATTAATATTTTTTATGTGAAAATTCAACAATTTGTTTTAAAATTTATGTATTTTTTTGTAAACTCATATTTTTTGGTAGAAAATTAATCTTCTTAGTTGATAATTTAATTGTTTAGTTAAAAACTCGTTACGTTAGTTAATGATTCATCTCTTCTTTTGAAAAGCTAACTATTTTGTTAAGATTTCGTTTTTTTGTTAAATGAAAATTAATTTCTTGAAATAAAAACTTAATAATTCCATTACTGGTTATAGTGGATTTTTCATGTGAAAATTAAATAAGTTGGTTGAAAATTCAATTTTTTGGTTGGTAGTGAAACTTATTTGATGAAAATGCAAAATTATCGATTCTGTTAAAAATTTTATTATTTACATGATTTTTTTTTTAAATTTAACTTTTATCCTTCTTTTTTTTAAGTTGAAAATTCAACTGTTAAAAAAACTCAACTATTTTGATAAAAAATTTAACAAAACTGTTTAAAGATCGTCTTTATCGGTCTAAAATGAATCTTTGGGCTCTAAAATTAAACTATGAAAATTATTTTTTTTTTCGTTAAAAATTTAAGTACTTGGGGCAAACTTAATCCGCTTTGTAGAAAATTTAAATTTTTTAAGCATTTGTTATTTTGGTAGAAAATTGAACTATATTTTTGAAAATTCCTTTTCTTTAAATTTAAAATTTGTCTTTTTTGCTCAAAAATTAATTTTTGTCATTACAGATTCCACTATTTGATGAAATATTAATCTAATTGAAGGAAAGTCAATAATCTTGTTAAAGATTTGTTTATTGGTCACAAAAATTAATTTTTTAAATTAAAAATTTAACTATATAATTGTAGTGAAAAATTGTATTTCTAAATCGTCAATTCACGTGTTTTTTAGACTTTTTCTTTTTGGTAGAAAATTAATGTTCATGCTTGTAAAACTCAATTTTTCTTTGTTAAGAATTCAACCACTTGGTTAAAAGTTAAAATTTTTTATTGAAAAGTAATTTTTAAAATTGGCTTTTTTCGGTAATCCTTTGGGTTCGTTGTTTCACTACTTTTAAAAAAAATTCAGTTTTTGGTTAGAATGTCATAGAATGGATTTTTTAAATTTGAAAATGAAATTATTTATTTATTGATTAAATATGTATCTTCTTCAGTAAAAAATACTTTTATTTGTGTAAAAAATTAGGTTTCCTAATTGACAATTCATGTTTTTTATTAAAAATTAAATTACTTGATTATCAGTTGATTAACAATTAACATGAATAATAAATTCTAGTTTATAGAAAATTAAAACATTTTATGAAAAACTACATTTTCGGTTCAAATTCAACTGTTTTGTTCCAAATTTCTTTTTTTCGGTTAAAAAGGACATTTCTTGAGTAGAAAATTTAACTGTATGATTAAATTTGTAATATTCATTTTTTGGGTTAAAAATTGGTCTCTTCTTGTTAGAAAATTAATATACATTATAAATTCAAGAATTTGATAAAAAATTAATGTCTTCCTTAAAATTGGTCTTTTTTGGTATAAATTTAATCTTCTTGGTAAAAAATACAACTATTTCATAAAAAATTAATCTATTTTGTTGAAAATTAAACAACATTCTTAAAACGTTTTTTTTTTTTGGTTAACAAAATTCGCGTGAATCTAATTTAATTAGAGTATTGCACCACAGTTGTGTTAAATTCAGAGTGATCGTCTTCCGGTTGACAGCAGCGGCGTAGCCAGGATTTTTTCGGGGGGGGGGGGGGG
>NC_046664.1:25213440-25249120 GCF_010883055.1 Belonocnema kinseyi
GGGGGGGGGGGGCTTGAGCCCCCAACGCCCTCCTGGCTACGCTGCTGCTGGACAGCATTGTTTCCTTAAAATTATTATTGTCAACAATTTTTTTCCCTGTTAATGTAACAACAATGCTCAACACTTGGAACCTTTCACCAAGTGAAACATGTTCCTGGTTACTAATACTAGTCAAAGCGGTGGGTGTTACGTATTCTCTCTCTATTGAATAGTATAGAAGAAAAAGTCATGAATAGTTGGTTCTATTTCCATGACAAAACTGGTGGTCATTACCGATCCTTAAGAGAGTGGAACGGAACGAATAGAAATGTATAGAGTTGAGTGGTGGGGTGTGTTGGTTACAAAGGTACTGTTTGTTACGGAATCAAGCAAATTATATCGAACTAATGCTTACACACGTCGCAAACCTCGATCGCGTCGTCAAACTGAAGTTTCTCGAGTAAAAAGTGAAAAATGTAATAAAAATGTTTAAATAAAAAAAAATTTAAATTAAACAATTTAACAATTTTCGCTTAAACTCATTCTTTTGGTGACAAATTCAAATTAAAAAAAAAATCCATCTTTTTGGGTTCGGGCTCATACAGTTGTATAAAACTTGAGAAAATAAATCGAAAGTTCCTTTTCTAAAAATAAGTTGAAGTTTTAGTTTTCGAGTTATAAAATGTTTAGGCCGGACCAATCAGGAGCGAGGTATAAAAAGACGTGAGTAGGTGAGTGGGGGTATTGCTTAATGTTAGTGGTTAGTTAGTTAGTTAGTGGTGGGAGAACGGCGTCCACTAAACTACGTTGAACTCCCACTCACGCGCGCACTTCTGTTTAAACCGCGCTCTTGATTGGTCCAGCTTAAGTATTTTATAACTCACAAACTAAAACTTCAATTGATTTTTGAAAAAGAAGTTTTCTATTTATTTTTTAAATTTCTATACAGCCACATAGAAGCAAGAAAATTATATTTTTAATTTACTTTTTTCTGAAAGAAATTCAACAATTAAAAAACAAATCCACATTTTTGTGTTTAAATATTTGTCTTTCGGGGCTGAAAGTTACTATTTTGATAGAAAATTTAACTATATTGTTGAGAATTCGTATTTTTGGTTAAAAAATTAATTTAGGCGGTTCTAATCCAACTATTTTGTACAGAATTAATCTAATTTGAGGGCAATTCATCAGTTGAATTGAAAATTAATTCTTTTGGTTTAAAATTGGAATTGAAACAATTTTCTTTTGTCTTGAAAATCCAACTATTTATGTAGGAATTAAAAATTTATTTAAATTTAAATTTTAGTTTCTTGTTGGTTGCTAAAATTTCGTCTTTTCGGCAGAAAATTAATATTCGTCGTTGCAATTTTCACTGTTTATGAAAAACAAAACTATTTAAAATGGAATTTAACCATTTTATTAAAAATTCATTATTTTAGTTAAAAATTTACCTTATTTTGAAATTGTACTTTGAGTTGGGAAAATTGAACAACAATTCGAACATTCGTTTTTTCATTGGTAAAAAAATTCGTTTTCTTTTTCGCAAAAAAATTAATCTTCGTCGTTCAAAATGTAACCATTTGTTGCAAAATTAATCTAATTTGTAGGGAATTGAAAACTTTTCATAAAAATTTATTCTTTAGGTTAGAAATTAAAACTGTTTTGAAAATTCGTCTTTGGGTTGAAAATTCAACTATTTGGATAGAAAAAATTAAAATTCAGGAAATAATTTCAATTAGAAAATTCAACTATATTGTTAAAAATTAGTATTTCTCTGTGAACAAATACTTTTTAGGAAATTAAATATTTTCGTTAAAAATTCATTCTTTTGATTGAAAATTTGTACTAGTTTCATAAACAATTTAACTATATTGTTGAAAAATCGTCTTTTCCAGTAGAAAATTAATCGTAGTCGTTGAAAATTTCACTTTTTGTTAATATTTAATTTATTAACAACGAAAATTAAGAATTTGATTAAAAAGTCGTTTTTTATTTGAAAATTCAACTTTCTGTTCAACATTCATCTTTTCGGGTTGAAAATTAATTTTTTTTATAGGAAATTGAGCTATATCGTTCATTATTCGTTTTTTTTTGTGTTGAAAATTAATCTTTGTTGTTGAAAATTTCACTATTTGTGAAAAACTTATCAACTTAAAATATATTTAACAATTTTATTGAAAAGTAATTATTTTTGTTAAAAATTCAACATTCTTTTAAAAATACGTTTTTTTGGGCGGAAAATCCAATTATTTTAACAGAAAATCGAACAATATTAATGAAAATTCGTTTTTTGGTTGTGATTAAACATTGGTCTTTTCGGTAGAAAATTAATTTTTTGTCGATGAAATTTTCTCAATCTGTGAAAAATTGATTTACTTTGAACAAAATTTAACCATTTTTTACTCAGTTTTTGGTTGGAAATTCAAATATTTTTTAAACTTCGTTCTTACGTTGAAAATTCAACTACTATTTTCATATAAAACTGTACTATATTTTTCAAAATTGTCTTTTCTCATAGAAAAATAAATACATTCTAGAAAATTCAGTATTTTCTTTAAAATTTCATGTTTTATTGTTAAAAATTCAACTTTTTTTTAATGTTCGTTTTGTGGTTGAAAATTCAACTCTCTTGATATCAAATTGAACTATATTGTTAAGAATTCGTTTTTTCTGTAAAAATTGATACTTTGTAAAAAATTTAATATTTTTAAAAAATTCATTCTTTTAGTTGAAAATTAGGAATTTGTTTGAAAATTCTTATTTCGGTTGAAAATTAATCTATTTTCATGGGAAATTAAACTGTATTGTTAAACATTCGTCTTTTCTTTGATTAGATAGTTGTTGTTTTTTTCTGTTAAAAGACTAATACCTTGTAGGGAATTTAATATTTTTATTTAAAAATTCATTCGTTTTGTTTTGAATCAGAATTTAAACAAATATATTTTTGGTTTACATGGGACTATTTTGACAGAAAGTTGAACTATATTGTTAAAAATTCGTTTTTTCTTCGGTTAAAAATTCGTTTTTTCGCGTGAAAAAATTAATACTTTGTAGAAAATTCAATATTTTTGTTGAGAACTCCTTCAATTGGTTGAAAACCAGAATTTGAAAAAAAATTCTTTTGGTTTGAAAATTAGCCTACTTTTTTAGAAAAATTAACTATATTTTTGAAAATGCGCCTTTTTCGGTAGAAAATTAATCTTTGTCGTTGGAAATTTAACTATTTGAAAAAAATTATACTATTTAAAACTAAATATAACAACTTTATTAAGAAACCATTCTTTTGGATGAAAGTTCAACTTCCATTACAAAATTCCTCTTTTTGGGTTGAAAAATCAACTATCTTTATAGAAAATTCAACTATATAGTTGATTATTCGTTTTTTTTTTATTGCAAGTTTTTCTTTTTTCTATAAAAAAATAAACCCTTGCGCTTGAGATTTTAACTGTTTTGTGAAAAATAAATCAGCTTTATTGAAAATTCAACATTTTTATTTAAAATTCGTTCTTTTGCTGGAAAATTAAAATTATTTTTTAATTTTTTCTTTGGTTTGAAAATTAAACTATTTTTATAGAAATTTGAACTATTATGTTAAAAATTCGTTTTTTCTTAGTTTAAAAATTCGTCTTTTCCGGTAAAAAAAAATAATACTTTGTAGGAAATTCGATATTTTTGTTAAGGCATCCTTCTTTTGGTTGAAAATCAGAATTTGAAAAAAAATTCTTTTTGGTTGAGAGTGCGTCTTTTTCTGTAGAAAATTAATCTTCGCGTTGGAAATTTTACTATTTGTGAAAAATTATTACTATTTAAAGCGAAATATAACTACGTTATTAAAAAGCCATTATTTTTATAGAAAATTCAAATGTATAGTTGATTTTTTTTTCTATTGAAAATTTTTCTTTTTTTCCATAAAAAAATAAATTCTTGTGCTTGAAAATGTAACTTTTTCGTGCAAAATTAATCAGCTCTATTGAAAATTCAACGTTTTTATTAAAAATTCGTTCTTTTGGTGGAAACTTAAAATGATTTTTTAATTTTGTCTTTGGTTTGAAAAATAAACTATTTTGATAGAAATTTGAACTATATGCTTTGTGGGAAATTCGATATTTTTGTTGCGTCATTCTTCTTCTAGTTGAAAATCAGAATTCAAAAACATTTCTTTTGGATTGAAAATTAGCCTGCTTTTATAGAAAATTTAACTATTCTTCCAAATGCGTCTTATTCGGTAAAAAATTAATCTTTGTCGCGGGAAATTTGTACTAATTGTGAAAAGTTAATCTATTGAAAACCAAATATAAAAGCTTTATCAAAAAGTCATTGTTTTAGTTAAAAAATTAACTTTCTCTTAAAAAGTCGTCTTTTTTGATTGAAAAATCAATTTTTTAAATGAAAAATTTAATTATATTGTTTGATTATTCGTTTTTCTTTGTGTTGAAAATTTGTCTTTTTTCCGTAAAAAAATTAATGTTTGTCCTTGATAATTCAACTGCTCGGTGCAAGATTAATCTGCTTTATTGGAAACACAACGTTTTTTAAAAATTTATTCTTTTGGTAGAAAATTAGAATTTTTTGAAAATTTGTCTTTGGTTTGAAAATAAAACTATTTTGAAAATCAGAATTTCAAAAAAAATTATTTTGTGTTAAAACCTGGCTTGAAACCAAATGTAAAAGCTTTATTTAACATTAATTGTTTTAGTTAAAAAATCCACTTTCCCTAAAAAAGTCGTCTTATTGGATTAAATCAATTTTTCTAAATGGAAAATTTAATTCTATTATTAATTATTTGTTTGTTTCTTTGTGTTCTAAATATGTCTTTTTTCCGTAAAAAAATCAAACTTTGTCCTTGAAAATTCAACTGTTTGGTGCAAACTGAATTTGCTTTATTGGAAACAACATTTTTTGTCACAATTAATTCTTTTAGTAGAAATTAAGATTTTTTTTTGTAATTTTGGTTCTTATTGAAAATTCAACTATTTTGGTGAAAAAAAGAGGTCTGTGTTGAAGGAAGGAAGACGTGGTGGGTCACTAATGCTTCTCCTCCCACACATTATTTATGATTGTGTCGCAATCTCTGTGCTCTATCAGTAGCCGCTGTCGTAACTCTTTCGCATGGACATGTATGTATACGAACACTATAAACTATGTATGTGTAGGTTTTGAAATTCAAATAGTGTGGAAGGTGCGTGCGCTTTTTCAGAGAAAGAAAAAAAAAAGAGAAAGAGAGAGAGAGAGAGAGAGCGAGAGAGAGCGCCTGAGAGAGTGGGGGGAGGGGGGAGAATGGTGAGGACAAGGAAAGGAGAGAATAGGGAAAGTGTTATCTGAATTTGTCCACAAAAGTCCATACCTTTGTGTGAGTTTGTGAATTCAGGTGATGGTAATATCAAAAATGTAATCGCCTGTTGACCAATTTTGATTCCGAAATTGGATCAAAATGATATGCAACCTTTATATATAGATTTGGAACATTTTATTTCATCAGAAAATATGAATCAATCAATAGAAATTTTTTTAACTAAAGTAGGTCAACTTCCAAGTAATTTAGTTTTCGGCTTGAAAATATAAAATTTCCACTAAGTTTCGAAATGATATACTTTCAGTTGAAGACTTTTATTTTCAAACACAATAATAATGAATTTTCAATAATTTAGTGGATATACTTTCAGTTGAAAACTTTATTTTTAAGAAAAAAAAATTTAATCATTCTCAACCCAAAGGAATTAATTTGTAACCAAATAGTTCAAGTTTCAACAAAGTAGCAGAAATTATTGATAAAAAAAAATTTCTATTACAAAACATAAATTTTTTAACCAGGTAGACGAAAAAAAGTGATTTTTCTATAAAACGTTGGATTTTTGATTGAAAAGTTAATATTCAACCAAATAGTTGACTCTTCAAGCTAAAAAGACTAATTTGCAAACAAAAATTATTTTTCAACGAAATAATGCAATTTCCAAACAATAAATACAAATTTTCAACAAAAGCGTCAATTTTTAATTAAATAGTTGTATTTTCAATCAAGCTAAAAGAACGAATTGTCAACTAAAAATTAATTTTAAACTAAATAATTACATTTTCAACCAAAAAGGATCAATTGTTTATAAAAGCTTTACAATTTATAATTAAGTAGTTGAATTTTCGAAGCAAAAGGATGATCTTACTACAAAATTTCGAATTTTCAACACAATAGTTAATATTCAACAAAATAGTTGGATTTTCAAGCCAGCAATATAAATTCGAGTTGCTGAATTTTGCAAATGTTAAGTGTCTAAAATAAATACAAATTCGGAAAAAGTAAACAATTTGAAAGATAGTAAACTGCAATAGTGTTTGATTATAGGTGGGAAATTCTCACATAAAAAAAAACTATTGCAAGCCAAAAGGATGAATTTTCCACATAAAGTTTCAATTTTTCAACTTGAAAAATAAACTTTCTAGCAACTGGTAGAATTTAAAACAAAAAGTGAATTTTCAATGAAATATATGATTTTCAATTTAAACACTGAAAAAATTGGTTAGTGGAGCCAACTATCTAGTTAATAAAATATGGTACTGCCACTTTATTAGTTGATTCTGCCATTTTATTAGTTCGTGCAACAATTTCATTAGTTGCACTGACTATTCAGTTAGTACCAGCCACTAAGTAAATGTCTGTCCCAACTAACATAATAGCAGTACCATATCTTACAAACTGAATAGTTGACCCAACTATTTTTTTCAGCGAAAAGACGAATTTTCACTTAAAAGTTAATTTTCAATTAAATAATGATAATTTTAATCTAAAGAGATGAATTTTCACAAAATGGGTGAATTTTCAATAAAAAGGTTCATTTTTAACCATATATTTAATTTTTAAGCTACAAGGCTTAATTTTCAACTAAATGTTAATTTTCAATAAAAAAATATACATTTTTTACAAAAACATTTATTTTCAGCAAAAAATAAAAATTTTCAACAAAAACATTTATTTTTAGCAAAAAATATAAATTTCTAACAAAAACATTCATTTTCAATTAAATAGTTAAATTTTTAATCTAAAGAGATGAATTTTCACGAAACGGGTGAATTTTCAACAAAAAATTTCATTTTAAACCAAGTATTTAATTTTTAACCTATACAAGGACAAATTTTTAACAAAAACATTAATTTTCAGCAAAAAAAATCATTTTTAACCAGATATTTAATTTTTAAGCTACAAGGACAGATTTTTAAGTAAAAGTTTATTTTCAATAAACAAATATGAATTAAAAAAACATTAATTTTGAACAAAAACATTAATTTTCAATTAGATAGTTGAATTTTTAAACTAAAGAAATGAACAATTTTTCTAATTAATATAAATTTTTAACAAAAGTGTTAATATTCAATTAATTAGTTTAATTTGCAATCCAAAAAAGTAAATATTTTACAAAATGGCTGAGTTTCCAAGCTAAAGAGATGAATGTTCACAAAACGGGCGAATTTTCAATTAAAAAGTTAATTTTTAACCAGATATTTAATTTTTAGGCTAAAAGGACGAATTTTCAAGCTAAAGAGATGAACTTTCACAAAACGGGTGAATTTTCAACAAAAAAGTTCATTTTTAACCTGATATTTAATTTTTAATGTACAAGGACAAATTCTTAACTAAATGTTAATTTTCCACCAAATAATGCAATTTATAACAAAAAATATAAATTTTTAACAAAAATATTAATTTTAATTTAAATAGTTGTATTTTCAATCCAGAAAGGGAAATTTTCCACAAAACAGTTGAAGTTACAGCACAAAAATTCAAATTCAACCAAATAGTTTAATCTTTAAGCTAAAAAGACGAATTTTCGGCTAAATAATGCAATTTCTACAAAATTTTTGAATTTGCATGATAAAGGATAATTATTAACCATATAGTTGATTTTCAAGCTGAAAAGGCGAATTTTAAAAACTAATAGTTAATTTTAAACTAAATAATTGAATTTTTGTCCAAAAACCAATAAATTTTAACAAACGTGTTAATTTTGAATTAAATAGTTGAATTTTCAATCCAAAAAGTGAATTTCCTACAAAATGTTTGATTTTTGAACAAAAATTTACTATTCCACCAAATAGTTGACTCTTCAAGCTACAAAGACGAATTTTCAACTAAATGTTTACTTTTAACTTATTAATAACATTTTAATCCAAAAAGGAGAATTTTTTACACAAGTGGTTATTTTCAATTAAATAGTGGAATTTTCAATTCGAAAAGGGGAAATTTTTGACGAAAGTGGTTATTTTCAATTAAATAGAGGAATTTTCAATCCAAAAAGGGGAATTTTCCACGAAACAATTTAAGTTACGACACAATAATTAAAATTAATTAAAATTCAACTAAATTGTTATATCCTCAAGCTAAAAATACGAATTTTCAACAAGTAGCTAGTTTTAAACTAAATAATGCAATTTTCTACAAAACGTTTCAATTTTGAACAAAAAAGTTCATTTTTAATGAAATAGTTTATTTTGAGGCTAAAAAACGAATTTTAAACTATAAATGAAATCTTCAAGCTAAAAAGAAGAATTTTAAACTAAAAGTTAATATTAAACTAAGTAACGAAATTTTGATCCAAAAACGATTAATTTTGAAAAAATTTGTTAATTTTTAATTAAATAGTTGAATTTTCAATCTAAAAAGTGAATTTTCTATAAAACGTTTGATTTTTGATTAAAAAGTTAATATTCAACCAAGTAGTTGACTCTTCAAGCTAAAAAGACGAATTTTCAACTAAAAGTTAACTTTTAACTTATTAATAACATTTTAAACAAAAAAAAAGAGATTTTCTTACACAAGTGGTTATTTTCAATTAAACAGTGGAATTTTCAATCCAAAGAGGAGAAATTTTTTGACGAAAGTGGTTATTTTTAATTAAATAGAGGAATTTTCAATCCAAAAAGGGGAATTTTTCACGAAACGATTTAATTTACCACACAATAATTAAAATTAATTAAAATTCAACTAAATAGTTGAATCCTCAAGCTAAAAAGACGAATTTTCAACAAATAGTTAGTTTTAAAACAAATAATGCAATTTTCTACAAAACGTTTCAATTTTGATGTTTCAATGAAATATATGATTTTCAAGTTAAACACTTAGAAAAATGGTTATTTGAGCCAACTATTTAGTTATTAAAATATGGTACTGCCACTTTATTAGTTGATTCTGCTATTTTATTAGTTCATACAACAATTTCATTAGTTTCACTGACTATTCAGTTAGTATCAGCCACTAAGTAAATGGCTGTCCCAACTAACATAATAGCAGTACCATATCTTACAAACTGAATAGTTGACCCAACTATTTTTTTCAGCGAAAAGACGAATTTTCAACTAAAAGTTAATTTTCAATTAAATAATGAAATTTTCAACGAAAAAGATTAATTTTTAATAAAGATTTTTATTTTCAATTAAATAGTTATAATTTTAATCTAAAGAGATGAATTTTCAATGGAAAGGTTCATTTTTAACCATATATTTAATTTTTAAGCTACAAGGATAAATTTTCAACTAAATGTTAATTTTCAATAAAAAATATACATTTTTAACAAAAACATTTATTTTCAGCAAAAAATATAAATTTTTAACAAAAACATTCATTTTCAAGTAAATAGTTAAATTTTTAATCTAAAGAGATGAATTTTCACAAAACGGGTGAATTTTCAACAAAAATGTTCATTTTAAACCAAATATTTAATTTTTAACCTATACAAGGACAAATTTTTAACAAAAACATACATTAAAAAAAAAACAATAATTTTCAGCAAAAAAATATAAATTTTTAACAAAAACATTAATTTTCAATTAGTTAAATTTTTGATCTAAAGAGATGAATTTTTACAAAACGGGTGAATTTTCAACAAAAATGTTCATTTTAAACCAAATATTTAATTTTTAACCTATACAAGGAAATTTTTTTAACAAAATGTTAATTTTCCACCAAATAAAACAATTTTCAACAAAAATATAAATTTTTAGCAAAAACATTAATTTTCAATTAAATAGTACAACCACTAAAGTAAATGGCTGTACCAACTAACATAATAGTTGTACCATATCTTACAAACTGAATAGTTGACCGAACTATTTTTTTCAGCGAAAAAAGGAATTTTCAACAAAAAGTTAATTTTCAATTAAATAATGAAATTTTCAACGAAAAAGATTAATTTTTAATAAAGATTTTAATTTTCAATTAAATAGTTATAATTTCAATCTAAAGAGATTTTCACAAAATGGGTGAATTTTCAATAAGAAGGTTAATTTTTAACTAGAAAAGAAACATATTTAGAAAAGAGTGAGCAATTTGAAAGATAAGAGGGGAAATACGATTTCATAATAAACTGCGATAGTGTTTGATTAGAGATGGGAAATTCTGACACAAAAAAAAAACTTCCGAATTACGAGATTCTGTAAGTGAAGCGTGATAATGGGGGGGGGGGGGGGGGGGGGGGGGGGGGGGGGGGGTTAGCCTGCGACCTCGAGATATGAACGAACCAGTGTCCTCGAGCTCGCTATCGCGAGTGTAGAGCAATCATTTAATTGCAAACTCTAATGAAGGCGAAGCTTCTTTATTAGCACTACTAGCAAACTATTGACTAAAAGTAGGTCAGTGTTGGAAATGGTGTCGAAAAAAAAATCGAAAATAGGTCGCCACCGAAGATGATTTCGAAAGAATGGGGCCTGCCTGGCACTTTCTTCATGACCTTCTCGATTATAAATACACGCCAGCTTACGCATGTGCCTCGATGCGTTTGTGCAACGGATCAAATGGGTCAACACCGGAAACGGTGTCGAGCGAAAAAAATTTCAGGATATCCCTTACCCTTTCCCTTCGTTTTCTTCGAACCACTTTGTCGTTCACAATTGCAGACATTATCTTTAACAGAATATCATTTACTTTTGTAATTAAATTTTTTTTTATTTCCGGAATTTTTAATGGAAATGATTTTGGGAAAATTTCATAGCGATTTGAATTATTTTCCTTTCTTTACTGAAAAATATTTCTTTGTTAAAAGTTAAATTTTTTTTTTAGTAAAAATTTCATTATTTGATTGAAAAGTAATATGTTGTTTTTATTGTAAATTCCACTGTTAATAATTAAATTGTCAACGGAAAGATTAATTTGCAATAAGAATTCTATTTTTTAATTAAATAGTTGAATTTTTTAGCTAAAGAAATTAACTTTCACAAAACGGGTGAGGTTGAAAACGGGGTGTTCCGGATGAAATAGGGGAATGAAACTTTTTTCAGTTTCTTTGGACATGAGATGGAACCATTCTGAAGCATAAAATTTTAGGTCTGGATTTTAGGGAATTTTTTTTCGATTTTTCAATATTTTGAGGGTTGAAAACGGGGTGTTCCGGATGAAATAGGGGAATGAAACTTTTTCCAGTGTCTTTGGACATCAGATGGAACCATTATGAAGCATAAAATTTTAGGTCTGGATTTTAGGGAAGTTTTTGCAATTTTTTGTCGATTTTTCAATATTTTGGGGGTTGAAAACGGGGTGTGCCGGATGAGATAGGGTAATGAAACTTTTTTTAGTGTCTTCAAACATCGGGTGACATCATTGTAAAGCATACAATTTCAGGTCTTTAAGTTAGGGGACTTTGTAGCATTTTTTTTCAGTTTCATTATATTAGGGGTAGAAAACGAGGGTGTTCCGGATGAGACAGGGGAATGAAACTTTTTTTATCATCTTTGGACGTTAAGTAGAACGATTCTAATGCATAAAATTTTAGGTCTGGATGTTAGAGGATTTTTCCCGATTTTTCGCTATGTTAGGGGTTGAAAACGAGGTTGTTCCGGATGAGATAGGGGGTTGAAACTTTTGCGGGTAACTTTTATCATCAAATAGACTTATCTGAAACTTTTAAATTTTAGGTCTCGCACAAAAAAATTTTTTTGTAAATTCGTTTTTTTTAAAACGTTGCAAACTTCAGCGAGGTGAATTTTCTACAAAAAAGTTCTTTTTTAACCGGATATTTAATTTTTAATCTACAAGGAGAAGTTTTTAACTAAATTTTAATTTTCCACCAAATAATGCAATTTTTAACAAAAAATATAACTTTTTAACAAAAACATTAATTTAAATTTAAATAGTTGTGTTCTCAATCCAGAAAGGGGAATTTTCCACCAAACGGTTGAGGTTACAACACAATAATTCAAATTCAACCAAATAGTTGAATCTTTAAGCTAAAAAGACGAATTTTCAACTAAATAATGCAATTTCTACAAAATTTTTGAATTTTCATGAAAAAAGATCATTTTTAACCAAATAGTTGTTTTTCAAGCCGAAAAGGCGAATTATAAACTAACCGTTAATTTTAAACTAAATAATTTCATTTTTGTCCAAAAACGAATAAATTTGAAAAAACGTGTTAATTTTGAATTGAATAGTTGAATTTTCAATCCAAAAAGTGAATTTCCTACAAAATGTTTGATTTTTGAACAAAAAGTTACCATTCCACCAAATAGTTGACTCTTCAAGCTACAAAGACGAATTTTCAACTAAATGTTAAATTTCTATCAAATAATGCAATCTTCAACCTATAAATATAAATGTTTATCAAAAACTTTAATTTTCAATTAAATAGCTGAATTTTCAATACAAAACTGAATTACATTTACTTTTCTAATTACATTTTTTTTTATTTCTGGAATTTTTAATGGAAATGACTTTGGGGAAATTTCATAGCGATTTGAATTATTTTTCTTCCTTTACTGAAAAATATTTCTCTGTTAAAAGTTAAACTTTTTTTTTAGTAAAAATTTCATTATTTGGTTAAAGAGTAATTTTTTCTTTTTGTTGTAAATTCCTCTGTTTTGTAGAAGATTCCTCTTTTTGGCATTAAAATTCAACTATTTGGTTTTAAAAAAACTTTTTTTTTTGAAAATTCAACCAATTTTTAGAAAATTTTATATCTTTGTTTAAAGATTCAATTATTTGGTAAAAATTAACTTTTTGTTGAAAATTCCACCGTCTTGTAGAAAAATCGTCTTTTTTTTTGTTTAAAATTTCTGGCTTTAAGGTCAACCGTTTTGTATACAATTCGTTCATATAGCGTGAAAGTTAAAAAATGTTATTAATCTACTAATCTTTGTTAAAAATTCGTTTGCTTAGCATGAAGATTAAACTATTTGGCTAAAAATGAACTTTTTTATTGAGAATTTAATCGTTAATCGTTAATCCTTTCTTTACTGAAAAATATTTTTTTGTTTCGAGTTCAACTGTTTTTTTTGATAATTCATTCTTTTTTAGTAAAAATTACATTATTTTGTTAAAAATCACCTGTTTTGTTGGAAATTCAACTGTTTCGCAGTCGATTTCTCTTTTTGGCATTAAAATTCAACTATTTGGTTTAAAAACAACTTTTTTGTTGTAAAAATTCAACCATTTTACTGAAAATTATTATTATTATTATTATTATTATTATTATTATTTTTAATGGACATTTTTTTTAAATTCTACCGTTTTGTAGGAAAATCGTCTTCTTGGCATGAAAATTCAATGATATTATTTGAGTGAAAATTAACGTTCTGGTTAAAAATCAAAATTTCGGGCTTCAAATTCAACGAGTTTGTAGACAAAAAAATTTGGTTTTGAAAGTTCAACTATATCCATATTTTCGGATAGAAAATTCAACTGTTTGGCAGTAAATTCGTCTTTTAAATTTCCAAGAATATTTTTCTTTTCACAAAAAATTTGGTTGTTGTTAAAAATTTAACTTTTTTGTTTAAAATTCGTCTGTTTGGCTTGAAGATTTTAATATTTTGTTGAAAACCAACACTCTTTTAAAAATTAAACTGTTTTGTGAAAAACTTGCCAGCTTAGCTTAAAAAAATTAAATTTTATTAAGATTTTTTCATTTCCTGACTGCAAAATCTTTCTTCGTTGAAAACTCAATTCTTTTGTCGAAAATTCATTTTTTTCAGTTAATAATTTGATTTGTTTGGTTAAACATTTTTAGTTTTTGTTTAAAACTGGTCAGTTTGACTGGAATATTCAACTATTTAATTTAAGAAGTAAATTTTTTCTTAAAAATTCAACTATTTTTAAGAAAATTTCTCTATTTAGCTTGATAATTCAACAATTATGGTGATATTTTATTCTTTCATCTCTGAACAATTTTTCTTCTTTGAAAATTCAAATTTTTTTTTAAAAAACCATCCTTTTAGGTTAAAAATTTTTTTAAATGTTTGAAAATCAACTTTTTTCATTATAAATTAAGCCGTTTTGTAGAAAATTCGTCTTTTGGTATGAAAATTCAACAATTTGGTTTACTGGAAATAAGTTCGGGGAAATTTTGTAACGATTTCAATAAATTAATAAGCACAGTTTTTGTATTGAAAATATAAAAGTTTGGTTGATATTTTTTTGCTTTCTCGACTAACCATTTTTCTGTGTTGAAAATTATAAATTTTTTTTTTAATCCAGCCTTTTTTATAAAAATTTCATTATTTGGTTTTAAAATTAACTTTCTTGTTCAAAATTCAACCATTTTGTAGAAAATTTGTCTTTTTGGCTTGAAAACTCAACTATTTCATAAAAATATAAATTTTTAAATTAAAAATTGAAGTATTTGGTTCAATATTAACTTTTCAACACAATAGTTCAATTTTCAACCACATAGATGCATTTTCAGTTAATATAATCAACCTTAAATAAAAAAATAACGTTTTAACAAAAGACCAGTTTTCTACAAACTCCATAAATTTTAAACTAAACATTTGAATTTTTCAATAAAAAGGATCAATTCAATATAAAAAAATGAAACAGATAAATTTTCAAGCAAAAAATTAATTTTTGAACGAAGAATAATATTTTTACTAAAAACATAAATTTCTAAGAAAAGAGTTGAATTTTGAACGAAGAAAGTTTTATGTTTGAAAAAGAAAAAGAATATCAACTAAGTTTTTAAGTTCTCAAGCTTAATAGATTAATTTTTCACCAAACAGTTGAATTTTAAAAACAAGTTTATTTTTAATCACTATTTGAATTATGATGTCAAAAACATAAATTTCCTAGGAAACAATTCAATTTTTAACAAAAAAGATCATTTTCTAATGAATGACGGAATATTTACAATGAAAAATTATGTTCCAGAAAAGAATTGAATGTTTAACAAAGAAATTTTTTTGTTTTAAAAAAGAAAACAATATCAAATTGTTGAATTTGCTTGTTACACAGATACATTTTCCACAAGACGGTTGTATTTTCCACAAAAGATTATTTTCTACCAAATAATGAATTATTTACCCCAAAAAGTTGAATTTTCAACAAAGAAAGATTTTTCAGTCAATAAATGAAAAAATATTTTAAAAATTTGTAAGCAAATAGATAAACTTCATGTTAAAAGCAAAAATTTTGAACTAAATTTTAATTTTCCACCAAATAAGAAAATTGTAATCCAAAACAGATAAATTTTTAACAAAAGTGTTGAATTTTCAACAAAAAAAGTTACTCTTTTATAGTTTAATTTTCAAGTTAAAAGAACTATTCAAAAACTAAAAGTTTAATGTTCACTAAATAATAAAATGGTAATAAAAAAAGAATAAATTTTTAATAAAAGTCTTATTTCTCAAGTAAATAGTTGAATTTTCAAGCCTTAAGAAAAAATGTCTACAAATCGGTTCAATTTTTAACAAAACAGTTTAATTTTAATCAAACAGTTAATTTTCATGCTTGAAAGAAGAATTTTTAACTAAAAAGTTAATAATTGTTTAAACAGTTGAATCTTTAATCTAAAAGGACACATTTTCAACTAAACAATTAAATTTTCAACAACCAAAAAATATTTTTTTTAACAAAAGTGTTAATTTTCAAGCTAAAAAGAATTTTTTTAAGAAAAAGGTTAATTTTTAACCAAATAGTTAATTTCTACTTTGTATGCTAAAATACGAATGTTCAACAAAAAAAGTTGATCATTAAAGAAATAGTTAAATATTCAAGCTAAAAGTACAAATTTTCAAATCAAAGTTAATTTTTTACTAAGTACTAAAATTTTCAACTTACAAAGACAACATTTTTAACTCAAGTGTTAATTTTCAATTAAATAGTTGAATTTGCTAGCTTAAAAGATCAATTTTTACAAAAAGTTTGAATCCTCAACAAAAAAGTTAATTTTCAACCAAAAAGTTACTTTTCAAGATGAAAATACAAATTTTCAACTAAAAAGGTAATAATTAAATCTTGAATCTATAAGGACAAATATTCAACTAAATGTTAATTTTCAACCAGAAAAAATCAATTTTCAACAAAAGTGTTAATTTTAAACAAAACGTTAATCTTCAAGCTCAAAAGAATTTTTTTAAAGAAAAAGGTTAATTTCTAACCAAATAGTTAATTTCTACTTTGCATCCTAAAATACGAATTTTTAACAAAAAAAGTTGATAATTAACCAAATAGTTAAATATTCAAGCTAAAATTACAAATTTTCAACTCAAAGTTAGTTTTTTACTAAATAATAAAATTTTCAACTTACAAAGATAACATTTTTAAATCAAGTGTTAATTTTCAATTAATTAGTTGAATTTGCTAGTCTAAGAGATCAATTTTTACAAAAAGTTTGAATTCGCAACAAAAAAGTTAATTTTCAACCAAAAAGTTACTTTTCAAGTTGAAAAGACAAATTTTCAACTAAAAAGGTAAGAATTAAATCTTGAATCCATAAGAACAAATCTTCAACTAAATGTTAATTTTCAACCAGAAAAAATCAATTTTGAACAAAAGTGTTAATTTTCAATTAAGTTATTAATGAACTAAATAGTTGAATCTTTTATCTAAAAAAAAAAAAAATAAGCTTCATTGAAGCGAAAAAGACGAATTTTTAACATAAAGATTTATTCTGAAGAAAATAGTTAATTTTTAAGATAATAGACGAATTATCAGCTGAAAAGTTAATAATTATATTAATAGTTGAATCTTCAACCTAAAAGGAAAATTTTTCAACTAAAAGTTAATTTTCAACCAAAAAAAAACTTTTTTAACACAAGTGTTAATTTTCAATTCTATAGTTGAATTTTCAATTTAAAGTCATAAATTCTCACAAAACGGATGAATTTTCAACAAAATGGTTCATTCTTAACAAAATAATTAATTTTTAAGATGAAAAGACAAATTTTCAACTCAAAAGTTAATAATTAACTGAATAGTTGATTCTTCAATCTAAAATGACAAATTTTTAATTATAAGTTAATTTTCTACCGGAAAAGAGATATTTTTAACACAAGTGTTAATTTTCAATTAAATAGTTGAATTTTCAAGCTAAAGACGAATTTTCATCAAAAACATTCATTCTTAAACAAATATTTAATTTTTAAGGTAAAAAGACGAATTTTCAACTCAAAAGTTAATAATGAACTGAATAGTTAAATGTTCAATTTAATAGGATAAATTTTTAACTAAAAGTTAATTTTCAACCAAAAAGATACATTTTCTACAAAAGTGTTAATTTTCAACTAAATATTTAAATTTTCAAGCTAAAGTGAAGAATTCACACAAAGCGGATAAATTTTTGACTAAAACTTAATTTTCGACCAAAAAAGAAACATTTTAAATAAAAGTGTTAATTTTCAATTAAATAGTTAAATTTCCGAACTAAAGAGATAAATTCTCATAAAGCAGTTAAATTTTAAACAAAGAAGTTAATTTTCAATCAAATAGTTGAATTTTAAGATAAAAAGACGATTTTTTAAATTAAAATATAATAATTAACTAATTATTTGAATCTTCAATCTAAACAGACGAATTTTCAAACAAAAGGTTTATTTTCAACCAAATAGTTAATTTTTAAGATAAAAAGAAGAATTTTTAATTTAAAAGTTAATAATGAACTGGTTAATAATTATCAGAATATTTGAATCTTCAATCTAGTAGGGTAAAATTTCAAGTAAAAGATAATTTTTAACTAAAAAAGAAACATTTTTAAGAAAATTGTGAATTTTCAATTAAATAGTTGAATTTTCAAGCTAAAGAGATGAATTCTCACAAAGTGGTTTAATTTTAAACATAAAAGTTAATTTCAATCAAATAGTTAAATTTGAAGATAAAAAGACGAAATTTTAACTTAATTTTAATAATTAACTGATTAGTTAAAGTTTCAACTAAAAGTTAATTTTTAACAAAAAAAGAAACATTTTTCACAAAAGTGTTAATTTTCAAGCTAAAGAGATGAATTATCATGAAGCGGTTTAATTTTAAACATAAAAGTTAATTTTCAATAAAATTGTTAAACTTGAAGATAAAAAGACGAAATTTTAACTTAATTTTAATAATTACATGAATAGTTGACTTTTCAACTAAAAGTTAATTTTCAAGCTAGAGAGATGAATTCTCACAAAGTGGTTTCATTTTAAACATAAAAGTTAATTTCAATCAAATAGTTAAATTTGAAGATAAAAAGACGAAATTTTAAATTAATTTTAATAATTAACTTAATAGTTGAATTTTCAACTTAAAGTTAATTTTTAACCAAAAAAGAAACATTTTTCACAAAAGTGTTAATTTTCAATTAAATAGTTGAATTTTCAAGCTAAAGAGATGAATTCTCACGAAGCGGTCTAATTTTAAACATAAAAGTTAATTTTCATTAAAAGAGTTAAATTTGAAGATAAAAAGACGAAATTTTAACTTAATTTTAATAATTAACTGAATAGTTGAATTCTCAACTAAAAGTTAATTTTCTACCTAAAAAGAAAGATTTTTAACAAAAGTGTCAATTTTCAACCAAAAAGAACCAAAAAAAATTTTTTGGTAGAGCTAAATTCGAATCCGTGGTCAAAATTCGAATATTTTGACTTCAAAATTAAATATAGCGGTTTCTGTATACAAAAATAGTGAAAAATGTTTGATTTTTTATTTTTATCATTTTTTTTTCGGATATAAAACGCTTTAATAACTTTAAATTACTTCAACCATCGGTGCAAAAAATTCTTAAACTTTAACAAAAAATTCATATGTATATATATGTTTTTTCTTCCAAAATGGCGGACAAAAAGGCAAAAATGTTCCAAAAATGGTTTTTTCCATCATCTTTGTTTTTATCAAAAACTTGAAAGTTTAAAAAAAAGTTTAATGAAAAAAAAATGTCTTGAAATTAACCACAGAACACTATGAAATTTTTTTAGATTTTTTAGAAAAATTTTTTGATTTTTCGAAAAATCAACAATTTGAAAAAAAATTTTCAAAAAATGTGAAAAAATTTAAGAATATTCTTTGATTAATTATAAGACATTTTTGTTCTTGAAAAATTTGTACTAGAGCCTATAGATTTTGGGAAATAATTGGTCAAACTTCGTGCGAAAAGAATTCCCATGAAGATTGATCAATTATTTCCCAAAATCTATAGGCTCTGATACAAATTTAAAAAAATAAAAATATCTTGGAATTATTCAAAGAATTATTCAGATTTTTTGAACATTTTTTTGCAAATTTCGAATTTTTGAATGTTTGAAAAATCAAAAATTGTTTCTAAAAAATCTAAAAAAATTGCATAGTATTCTATGGTTAACTTCAAGACATTTTTAATTGTTGGAACTTTTTTTTAAACTTTGAAGTTTTAGAGAAAAACAACGATAATGAAAAAACAGATTTTCAAAGGATAAAAATGTCTTAGAATTAATCAAAGAATATTCTTGATTTTCTTCAGATTTTTTGAAAATTTTTTTGCAAATTTCAAATTTTTGATTTTTTATAAATCAAAATTTTTTTCTAAAAAATCTGAAAAAATTGCATAGTATTCTATGGTTAATTTCAAGACATTTTTAATTCATGGAACTTTCTTTTAAACTTTGAAGTTTTAGAGAAAAACAACGATAATGAAAAGAAAACAGATTTTGGGACATTTTTAGATTTTGTTCGCCATTTTGGAAAAAAAAAATATATATATAAATTTTCTGTTAAAATTTAAGAATTTTGTACACCGATGGTTGTAGAAAAAATTATAAAAATAAAAAATCAAACATTTTTATCTATTCTTGTATGCAAAAACCGCCATATTTAATTATCAAGTCAAAATATTCGAATTTTGGCGATGGATTCGAATTTAGCTCACCCAAAAACATAAGGAACAGTACTTTTGATCTATTTATTGTTTTTTTATACCCATAAATTTTGCGGCCAAACTGATGTTATAAAATTGATAGCTTTAGTCGTTAATGGGTTAAAAATTAACTAGCCGGTTGGAAATTAACACTCCTATTATAAATGTTTCTTTTTTGGTTGAAAATGACACTTTTGTTAAAAATCTTTCTTTTTTTGGTAGAAAATTAACTTTTAGTTGAAAATTCAACTATTCAGTTAATTATTAAAATTAAGTTATAATTTCTTCTTTTTATCTTTAAATTTAACTATTTGATTGAAAATTAACACTTTTGCGAAAAATGTTTCTTTTTTGGTTGAAAAATTAACTTTTAGTTAAAAATTTACCCTTCTAGATTGAAGATTCAAATATTCAGATAATTATTAACTTTTGAGTATAAATTTCGTCTATTGTATTAAAAATTAACTAGCTGGTTAAGAATAATCCTTTTTGTTTAAAATTTGTCTGCTTAGTTCGAAAATTGAACTAATTATTGGGAAAAAGTTAATTTTCTACCACAAAAAAAAAAACATTAAAAAAAAACTGTTGATTTTCAACTAAATAATTACATTTTCAAGCTAAAAAGATGAATTCTCACAAAACGGTTGAATTTCCATCACAAAATTTACATTTTAACCAAATAGTTCATTTCCAATCTAAAAATACGAATTTGCAACTAAAAAGTTATTAATTAACAAATAGCAGAACAAATAGCTAATTTCAACAAATCGAAAAAATTCCTATTGCCTAAAGCCTTTTAAAACACGACATTTTTGATCTCTAAGAGATTCTGGGACTAGAAATGTAGCACCTGCCTGATTTGAAATAGATTCAGTCCTTTACTCCACATTTACTGGGAACGGGTGACGCGTTCGTGTTTATGTAAAACAAGAATGAACTGTAAACATTGCAGGTTTGAAAATAAAAGCAAAAGGTCCAGTCACGCCACTACTGACCTCCTTCGGAGAGAAAGAAAATGTCAATTTTTCAGTTTTCAGACTTGGACAAGTAGCGGAACGGGAAACGGATCTATCTCTCTGTGGAAATAGGCGCGTAACAGGAGGAGAAAGATTCAAAGATATTTCAGCGAGAAAGGTGAAAATAAAGGTAAATAGGTCGTAAATCAGCAGCGCGTGGCCCCTTAATGTCGTCCGAGTCTCAGTAGCTTGGACAAAGGGTCTCTTCGGGGCTGCCGAGATCCTGGCCCCCAGGGGGCTAATTGTGTTTGGGGCAAACAGAAATACAATGTAAACATCTTCAGGTGCCCGATTTATTTATTTTATTTTCAGCACGCTCTTCAGATTATTTGGAAGGGTTCACTACTCTCCTTTCATCCAACAAACCCTTTCTCCACATTTGCAAACGCCAAGAAAGCTCCAACGGAATTTCCAATTGAGGAGTTCTGGACAAGAAGGCGACAGGCGATAACGAGGAAAAGTATTGTCCAGGGTGTGACGTCAGGTATCAAAAGTGAAATTCGAAATTTGAAAAAAACCAAAAATATAATTAGATAGCTCTTAAAAAATGAACCTGAGTCTCCATTTACAGTTCTGCTCTCGGGTTTCAAATTTTCCAGTAAATAAATAAAAACTGACTTTTTTAAAATGAAAAAACCATGTTTTTTCGCATTCAACTCGCCGTAAGTAATTCGATTATCAACTAATTAACAAATTTTCTATTTGAGTTTTATTTGTGACACTCTAGCGGAGGCTAATGTGTTCAAAAAGGGTCAAAAATTAATTTCTAATGTTTTTTTTTAATCCGAATGAAAAACCACGTTTTTAGACTTTCACATTAAAAAAGTGTGCGAGGAAGTTTGAGCTACGACAAACTTCAAGCGAACGAATTTTCCGCCAATGTTTTGGCCAACTTTTTCGAAAATCTCAATTCGATTTGATTTTTAGTTCAATAATTACAGCGAGTTTAGTACGAGCTCGCGACGTGACACCACAGGATTTTTCAGGGGGCGCCGCCTGAAGCCTGAAATATCGTCCCCACCCATCCTTTGTTTTGTCCACTCGCTCGCACTATTCAGCGTTCCGGCGGCGTCCCCTGAAAAATCCTGTGGTGTCGCGTCGCGAAATCGTACTAAGCTCGCTGTGATTATGGAACTAAAAATCAAATCGAATTGAAATTTTCCAAAAAGTTGGCCAATACATTGGCGGAAAATTCGTTCGCTTGAAGTTTGTCGTACCTCTAACTTCCTCGCTCACTTTTTAAATGTGAAAGTCTAAAAACGTGGTTTTTCATTCGGATTAAAAAAAAAAACATTAGAAATTAACTTTTGACCCTTTTTGAACACTGTAGCCTCCGCTAGAGTGTTACAAATAAAACTCAAAAAGAAATTTGTTAATTCGTTGATAAACGAATTACTTACGGCTAGTTGAATGTGAAAAAACATGGTTTTTTCATTAAAAAAAAGTCAGTTTTTATTTATTTACTGGAAAATTTGCAGCCCGAGAGAAAAACTGTAAATGGAGACTCAGGTTCATTTTTCAAGAGCTATCTAACTATGTTTTTGGTTTTTTCAAATTTCGAATTTCACTTTTGATACCTGACGTCACAGCCTGGACAATACTTTTACTCGTTCGCGAGCGCCTGTCGCCCTCTTGTCCAGAACTCCTCAATTCATGGTAAACAGGAATGGCTCGATTTTCCGTTAGGTCAGGAGATTAATTTTCAACTAAAAAAAGTACGAATTTAAAAAAGGGTTGAATTTTTAATCAGGAAGAATTATTTTCGACGGGAAAAGAAATATTTTGAATCAAATAGTTGTGTTTTTTTTAAAAAAAGATAATTTTTAACTAAAAATAGAATATTTAAATTTGAAGTTAAACAAATTATTTTAAATGAAAAAGACACATTTTCAACCAAAGAGATGAATGTTAATTTAAATGGTTGAGTTTTTAACTAAAAAAGATACGTTTTTAATGAAAAATGGAACACTTAAATTTGAATTTAAAACAATTATTTTCAATTTAAAAAAAACTAGTTTTTAAAAACAAATTTAACTGAAATTAAAAGAAAAATTTTATTTAAAAAAGCGGACTTTGAACAAAATAATTAAATTTGCAACCATATAGTTAAGTTTTTAACTAAACAGATACATTTTTAACAAAACATGATATAAATAAATTTGAAGGTTAAAACATTCTTTTTATTTGAGACAAAAAATGAACTTTCGACTAAAAAATATAAATATTAAAAAAAAATTGATGACTTAAATTTCAAGTTAAAACACTATTTTTAATTTTTTCAAACTGTACTTTGAACAAAAAATATAAATCTTCAAACAAAAATGTAACACTTAAATTTGAAGCTAAAACATTATTTTTATTAAATCAAGCGAATTATGAACAAAATAGTTAACTGTGGTCCAAAAATGCATTGGAAATTTTTATTTTTTATTTTTATGTGGACACCCCAGAAATTTTTTCGAAGCCATACAACAATAAATGCATTTTTTGTCTTGAAAAAAAATTATATTTAGAGGTGTCGCAAACCCCATGATGTTTAACTCGTATTTCCCATAAGAAGAAAAGACGTTTTTGTGAATCTTTTTCAGAATTCTCAATATTATCTCAATCGAGTTAAATATCAAATTCAAAATTCAAATATCAACACCATAAGCTTGTTTTATAGGGTCCCAAAAAAACACCATGAGGAGTTAGAAAGACGCTTTTTTTCAAAACTTTTCTACTTGTTGTCCAATTTTCAATTAAAGGGAAGTGATAGTTCATCAATGTTAACAACAGTGATTGCTTAAACAATTTACCATTATTTTTTATAATATTCTCTTCGAAAAATGCTACCAAATTGCAGTTTAAACAAAATTTACTTTTAGTCAAATTTTTAATTAAGATAAGTTAAGTAACTAATTGGAGTCAAGGAAATTAATTGTTTAAACAATTAATTATTATTAATAATAATATTATATTTGAATAATGCTAGAAAGATGCCGTTTTTTTCTGAAATTTCTGGTTTTCGTTCAATTTTCATTAGAAGTAAAGTAATAATGAATGCAAATTAACAAAAATAATTGTTTAAACAATTTATCATTATTTGTAATAATATTCTCTTTGCTTAATTGGTAGAATGTTGCGATTCTATCTGTATTTTTTTACTGTTTGTCTACTTTTCATTAGACGTGACATAATAATTAATTAGTTTTAGCAAAAATAATTGTTTAAACAAATTATTATTATTTATGACTATCTTCATTTAGAGCAGTGTCTGATAGTTGCGTTTTTTCGTCATTTTTTACCTTTCTGTCCTTTTTCACTTAGTAACAGAATAATTATTGAATGTTAACAAAAAAATTGTTTAAACAATCTAATATAGTGTATAACTATCTTCTCTTAGAAAAAAAAGTTATGGTTTTTCTTTATCAAATCTTTAAGTTTGCTTCGCCTGCTTAGTTATTAACAATTAATAGCGAAAATAATTCACTTAAAACAACAGTACCATTTGAAAATTGATTTTTATCGTGGTTGATTTATTATCTCGTCATAAATAAAAGGGCTATGCAAAGTTAAAGATTTTAGAAAAAAACCGTCACTGTCTAGCACTTAGCTAAAAAAAGATAGTTGAAAACAATATTAAATTGTTTAAACAAGTTTTTTGTTAACTTTCATTAATAATTACCTCACTAAGTCTAAAAAGGTAAAAAATGTCGAAAAACAGCAACTATCAGGTATTGATATAGATAAAGAGAGTCATAAACAATAATAATTTGTTTGAACAATTATTTTTGCTAAATTTAATCAATTATTAAGTTACGTTTGATGAAAAATAGATAAACAGTTGTCAATTTGAGATACAACAGCAACATTCTACCAATTAGGCGAAGATAATATTATTAACAATGATAAAAAATTGTTTAAACAATTATTTTTGTTAACTTTAATTAATTATTACTTTACTCCTATTGAAAATTGGACAGAAAACCCAAAATTAAAAAAACCATCTTTCTATCTAGCATTATTGAAATATAATATCATTAATAATAATAACAAATTTATTTAACAAATAAATTTTCTTAACTCCAATTAATTACATAACTTATCTGAATTGAATATTTGACCAAAAGTGAATTTATTTAAAAATGCAATTTTGGAGCCTTTTTCTAAGAGACTAGTATCAACAATTATGATACATTATTTAAACAATCACTCTTGTTAACATTGATGAACTATCACTTCCCTTTAATTGAAAATTGGACAATAAGTATAAAAGTTTTGAAAAAAAGCGTGTTTCTAACTCTATTCCATGAGAAAATTACTATAAACAATAATAAATTGTTTAAAAAATTTATGTGAACATCTAATTATCAGTATGAAATGATATTTCATGTGCCAGAAACAATTTTTCATATAAAAAACACCACGAAAAACTTCATAATTAGCGCCATAATGTCGCAAAGCCCGTTTTTTCACTTATGGGGTTTTTTTGGGACCCTATAAAAAAGACTTATGGTGTTGATATTTGAAAAACGATATTTCATGGGAAATACGTGTGAAACTTCATTGGGCTTACGGCACCTCTAAATATAATTTTTTTCCAAAACAAAAAAGCCATTTATTTTTGAGCGGATTGGAACAAATTTCTCGGGTATCCCCATCAAAATTAAAAAAAAAAGTTCCAATGCATTTTTGGACCATCCTATTGTACAGTTAACAATTTTCTTCATAATTTGCTTTTGTTAATAAAAATAATTTTTTAGCTTTAAATTTAAGTGTTACATTTTTGTTTGAAGACATATTTGTTAGTTGAAAATATGGTTTAAAAAATTAAAAATTGTGTTTTAACTTCAAATTTAAGTTATCAATTTTATGTTGGATATTTATCTAAATATCATTTTTTTCAAACTAAAAAAGTACCTTTTTTTGTATAGATTTGAACAAATTTCTGGGGTGTCCCAATAAAAATTCGAAAAAAATTTTAACCAAAAAATATTTTTTTTCAAATGAAAAATAGTTGAATTCAATAAGACAGCACAACTTGTCAATAAAACAGTGCAAGTCTCTACCAAAGGAGATTAATTTCCAATCAAACAGTTGCATTTTTAACCAAGAAATATTAAGTTTAAAAAAATTCTAGACCAAAGAAGAAAAAAATTAAATCATATTGCTCAATTTTTAGTTAGGACAAATTTTTAACAAAGGTGTAAAATATGTAACCAAAACAGAATAATTCTTAAGCCGAAAAGACAAATTTTCTAGAAAATAGTTGAATTTTCAACAAAAGAGTGAAATTGCGAAAAAAATAGTTGAATTTTCAACTAGAAAAGATGAATTCTTAACTAGCCATACTCGATTTTTAAATTAGTTAACATTTTCATTTCAGTATAAATAAAAAAAATTTTGGTTTAATTTGAAATTTTTATAATATATAAAATTATAATATATTATATATACTATAAAATATAAAATATAATATATAAAATTCAATACTATAGTATTGAGAAACCCTAAATTATAAAAATTTCAAAATAAACAAAAAATTTTTTTATTCATACTGAAATTAAAATGTTTATAATAATTGTTAATGAGTATACTCACTAACAATAATTATAAACACAAGAAAGACACCTAGTGTTTAAACTACTAGAAAATTTAAAAAAAACAATTCGAATTGAATAGAAGAGAAACAAACTGATAATTTTTTAGATAAAAAAGTAACATGGAACCAGAAAAAAAATTGTTTTCAAATTATTTCAATTTTAGAACAAAGACATGAATTCTAAACTTGAAAGTTGAATCTTTAACAAACAAAAATTAATTTTTAACAAATTTGTTTAATTTTTAACCAACTAGTTGAATTTTTAAACAGAAGAAACAGAGGAAGTTCTCGACCAAAAATTGGACAAAAGTTGATAATTTAATTTAAAAAGATTTTAATTTGATATAAAAACTAATCTTATTTAACGAAAAGAGGCGCCTCAATTAATAAAAAAATTGCAACAAAAATAGCTAAACTTTTAACGAAGATAGATTTTTCAGACATTAATGATAAAAAATAGCAACTGTATTGTTAAATTTTTCAACCAGAATGGTAAATTTGTTGTTAAATAGTTGAATTTTGAATTAAAAATGATGAATTTTCAATCTATTTTATCTAATTTTATCCACGTTCAACCAAAAAATGAATGGTTAAACTTTCGATTAAAAAGTTAATTTTAAAAAAAAACGTATTTTGAACAGAATGGGTAAATCTTCAAACAGAGAAATGATTTTTTATCATAAAAAATGAATTACATGATATCTTAAACAACAGAGATTTTAACTTTGAATATAAAACAGCTGCATTTAACGGAAAAATACGATTTTTGGAAAATGCGATAATTGTCCACCATATAATTAAGTTTTCAACTAAAAAAAGATCTTGTTTCAACTAAAATGGAAAAAGTGACATTTTCAATTAAAAAATTCATTTTTCACAAAAAAAAACAAATAAAAAAATAGTCTATTTCAAATAAAAACCAGTTTACTTCAATCAAAAGATGAATTTTCAACCTAGAACGATTTTTGGGAGAAGAAAAAAAAAGGTTCAACTAAACTGTAGAACACCCAACTGAAGAAAACCATTTACTTATCAAAAATTGGATTTTGAATAAAAAATAAATTTGTAACAAAAGCGTTGAATTTTCGATAAAATTGTTGAATTATTAATTAAAAAGAAGAATTTTGTAGCAAAAATATAATAGTAGATCTTTTAACCAAGAATAATTAAAAATTAATTTTCATGCGGAAAAAGTTGAATTTGCTTTTTGAAAATTAATTTGTATTTTACAGTTGCCCCAATAAATTAGATATTTTTATTAAAAGCCGTTGTGACCGCATATAATGCATCAGGCGTGAGCTAACACGGAGAAAGCACTGTTCACTTTCACCATTCACAAGTACATTGTATTGAGCGCCATTGAGTCCTCTGCTCTTGCTTTTATTTCATTTTTTTTTTAATTCAAACGTAATGTGTTTCGCTCTTATTTCCTCATTTAACATCACTTCACGAGACGGCTTAAATGATTCCTTGATTCAATATAAACATTCTTCATGTACTTTTCTTCCCCGGTAAATATAATTAGTAATTACAAATTAAGTTTACCTACCACTTACCTGTTTGCTTTAAAGGCTTAAACAGATAATTTCAGCAGTTACATGAAGAATTTCGATGCAGCGGTACAGAAATGAAAATTTATGCTTCAGTTAAGAAATTCAGTGAAAGTCAAATTAGAGCAGGTTAATGTGAAATTGCAACCTTGACTAAAAATAGCAGACCAAGTTACTTAATATAATAGCAAAACAATAATAATAAGATATCGAATTTATTTTTATTAATATTGTTTGATATTATATAACTTATAAGTCCATTTTTGAATTTTAAAATTAATTTGGAACCGCAACATCAAACCAAAGTTAGTGAGGATCAATCCCACCGCTGCCACCAATCACTTGATGCGCGACTTTGACTAAGAATAGCAGGCGAAATTACTGAACCAAAAGGAAAAACTCAAATAATAAAAAATGTATTTTAATATAATGAATTCAACATTAAATGGCTTTTGAATCAACTTTTTAATGTAAATACTCATTAAAAACAGCAAAATTGAACAAAAATTAGTGAAAATTAACTTTATGAAAAACAGTTATAATGAGATACTGAATTTATTTTTATTTAAATTATTTAATACTATATAACTCATCAGTCCATTTAAAAATTTTTAAATTAAGTTGGAAATACAACATCCAAACAAAATTTGTGAGGATCAATACCATCACTGCCACCAATTATTTGCTGCGCGACTTTTACTAAGAATAGCAGGCAAAATTACTGAACGAAAAAAAACAGAAAGGATAAAAAAAATCTTTTAATATAAAAAATTCAACATGAAATGGCTTCTGATTTAATTTTTGAATGTGAATATTCATTTGAAATCCAAAATCGAACATAAATGAATTAAGCTTTACGTACTGGTTAAACAGTAATAATCAAGCATTTAATTTATTTTAATTTACATATATCATCATTTAATGGTTTTTAAATTGATTTTTAAATTTTAATTTGAAACACCAACATCAAACCAAAATTATTCGAAATCAATCTCACCCCTGCCACCAATTATTTTCAGCGCGACTTTGGGTAAGAATAGTAGGCGAAATTACTGAACCAAAAAAATACAAATTAAATGTTAATATAATGAATTCAACATTAAATGACGTTTTTAATTTTGAATTGATTAGCCTCTGTTGGTTTTAATGAAATTGAGAAGAGATATTTTGAAATTTGAATAAACTTATTTAGATTAAGGTCTGTATACATTCCTGGTATGAAATTTATTTTAAAAAGTTTTTCTTTTCAAAAAAAAAGAATAAAGACAGCTAAATTTATAAAAAATTACTGAAAAAATCTCACCGCTGCCACAAATTATTTGTTTGATTAAAAAATGTATATCATTATGAGCATTTATTTAATTTAAAACTTTCCAAGGTTAAATAATAAATTTTTTCGCAATTTCTTTGCTAAATAATTATTGTTCTCTTAACAATGTTATCAAATTGAATTTTTCTAAATGATGTATTCTTTTCAATTCTTTGGAAATGTTTGAAAATTTTAAATAGTTAGTTGAATTTTAAATTCAAGCTATTCAGAAGAATAGAAAAAATTCATAAGAATTCTAGGAATTTATAAGAATTCCAAAGAATGTCAGAAATTCAATAGAATTTCAGGAATTCAGAAGAATTTAACGAATTCAGAAGAATTCAAGGTATTTAAAAGAATTTTCGGAAATGAGAAGAATTCTAGGAATTCATAAGATTGTGAGGAATTCAGAAGAATTTAGGTAATTTAGAAGTAATTAAGAAACTCTGAAGTATTTGAGGAATTCATCAGAATTTAGGGAATTCAGAAGTATTTAGGGAATTTAGAAGGATTCAAGAAATTCAGAAACATTTTTAGAATTCAGAAAAATTCAAGGTATTCAGAAGAATTTGAGTAATTCAGAAGAAGTTGAGGAGCCCAGAAGAAATTAAAGATTTCTAAAGAATTTAAAAAATTTTAAAGTACTTGAGGAATTCGAAAGAATTTAAGCAATTGACAATAATTTGTGGAATTCAGACGAATTTAACGAATTTAGAAAAATCTAACGAATTCAGAGGAATTCAAGGTATTTAGAGGAATTTTAGGAAATCAGAAGAATTAAAGGAATTCAGAAGATTTTGAGGAATTTAGAAGAATTTTAGGAATTCAGAAAAATAAAGGTATTCAGGAGAATTTCAGCAATTCAGAAGAATTCAAGGAATTTAAGAAAGTAAAAAGTCATTGTTGTGTAGAAAATTACAATTTTATTTAACATAATCAATAATAAGATACTGAATTTATTTTTATTTTAATTATTTAATATTATATAACTCCATTTCTGAATTTGAAAATTAATTTGGAAAGACAAAATCAAAACAAAATTAGTGAGGATCAATACCATCACTGCCACCAATTATTTGCTGCGCGACTTTTACTAAGAATAGCAGGCATAATTACTGAACGAAAGAAAAAACAGAAATAATAAAAAAAATCTTTTAATATAAAGCATTCAACATTAAATGGCTTCTGATTTAATTTTTGAATGTGAATATTCATTTGAAATCCAGAATCGAACATAAATAAATTAAACTTTACACACTGGTAAAACAGTAATAATCAAGCATTTAATTTATTTTAATTTACATATACCATCATTAAATGGTTTTAAAATTAATTTTTAAATTTTAATTTGAAACACTAACATCAAACTAAAATTAGTGGAAATCAATCTCAATTCTGCCGCCAATTATTTTCTGCGCAACTTTGAGTAAGAATAGCAGGCGAAATTACTGAACCAAAAGGAAAAACTGAAATCATAAAAATTTTATTTTAATATAATGAATTCAACAATAAATGTCTTTTGAATTAATTTTTAAATGCAAATATTCATTCAAAGCAGCAAAATTAAACAAAAATTAGTGAAACTTAACTTAATGAAAAAAAGTTATAATGAGATACTGAATTTATTTTAATTTTAATTATTTAATATTATATAACTCCACTTCTGAATTTTTATTAATTTGGAAACATAAAATCAAAACAAAAATAGTGAGGATCAATGCCATCACTGCCACCAATTATTTGTTGCGCGACTTTGACTAAGAATAGCAGGCAAAATTACTTAAAGAAAGAAAAAACAGAAGTAATAAAAAAAATCTTTTAATATAAAGCATTCAAAATTAAATGGCTTCTGAATCAATTTATGATAGTGAATATTCATTTTAAATCCAGGATCAAACATAAATAAATTCAACTTGACGTACTGGCAAAACAGTAATAATGAAGAATTTGTTTTATTTTAATTTGCATTTATCATCATTAAATGGTTTTTAAATTGATTTTCGAATTTTAATTTGAAACACCAACATAAAACAAAAATCAGTGGAAATCAATCTCACCGCTGCTACCAATTATTTGTTGCGCGACTTTGACTAAGAATAGATGGCGAAATTACTGAACCAAAAGGAAAAACAGAAATAATAAAAAATTATGTTAATATAAAAATTTAACAGAGAATGGCTTTTGAATCAATTTTTGAATGTAAATAATCATTTGAAAGAGCAAAATTAAACAAAAATTAGTGAAAACTAACGTAATGGCAAAACAGTAATAATGAGATACTGAATTTATTTTTATTTTTATTATTCAGTATTATTTCACTTGTAAGTCCATTGTTGAATTTAAAAATTAATTTGGAACCCCGGCATCAAACTAAAATTAGTGAACACCAATCCCACCGCTGCCACTAATTATTTGCCGCTCAAATTTGACTAAGAATAGCAGGCGAAATTACTGAACTAAAAGGAATATTAGAAATGATAAAACTTTCATTCTAATGTAAAGAATTAAATATTCAATGAGTTTGAAATTAATTTGTGAATTTGAATATTCATTTGAAAAACCAGAATAATACATAAATTAATTAAACTTAACGTAATGGCAAAACAGTAATAATAAACCATTCAATTTATTTTAACTTGAATATGAGTTTTATCATTAAATGGCTTTTAAATCAATTTTTGAATTCTAATTTAACACAGCAACATCAAACCAAAATTATTGAAAATCAAACCCATCGCTGCCACCAGTTATTTGTTATGTGACCTTGAATTGAAGCTACGACCAAAGTTACTGAACCTGATGGAAAAACAGAAAAATGATAAACTGACTTTATTTGAATTTAAATAATTCAATATTAATAGTGTTTTGAATCAATTTGTAAATTTAAATATGTATTTTAAAAAGCAAAACTAAACCGAAATTAGTCAATCTTAACCGAATTGTAAAACAGAAATAATGAAACATTGAATTAACTGACTAAATATCCTATCCTGGTATGAAATTTATTTTAAAAAGTTTTTCTTTTCCAAAAACAAGAATAAAAAGAGCTAAATCTATACAAAATTACTGATAAAATCTCACCGCTGCCACAAATGATTTGTTTCATTAAAAAGTGTATATCAATTTGAGCATTTATTTAATTAAAAACTTTCCAGGGTTGAATAATAAAATTTTTCGCAATTTCTTCACTAAATAATTATTGTTCTCTTAACAATGTTATCAAATTGAATTGTTCTAAATGATGTATTCTTTTCAATTCTTCGGAAGTGTTTGAAAATTTTAAATCGTTAGTTGAATTTTAAATTCAAGCTATTCAGAAGAATAAAAAAAATTCATAAGAATTCTAGGAATCTATAAGAATTCCGAAGAATGTTAGAAATTCAAAAGAATTTCAGGAATTCAGAAGAATGTTTTGAATTCAGAAGAATTCAAGGTATTTAAAAGAATTTTCGGAAATCAGAAGAATTCTAGGAATTCATAAGAATGCGAGGAATTCAGAAGAATTTAGGAAATTCAGAAATAATTAAGAAATTCTGAAGTATTCAAGGAATTCATCAGAATTTAGGGAATTCAGAAGAATTCGAGGATTTCAGATGTATTTAGGAAATTTAGAAGGATTCCAGAATTTGAGGAATTCAGAAGAATTTAAGGAGTTCTAAAGAAGTTGAGGAGCCCAGAAAAAATTAAGGAGTTCTAAAGAATTTAAAGAATTCTACAGGATTTGAGAAATTCGAAAGAATTTAGGCAATTGACAATAATTTGTGGAATTCAGAAGAATTAAAGAAAATCAGAATACTTTGAGGAATTCAGACGAATTTAACGATTTCAGACAAATCTAACAAATTCAGAAGAATTCAAGGTATTTAGAGGAATTTTAGGAAATCAGAAGAATTAAAGGAATTCAGAAGATTTTGAGGAATTTAGAAGAATTTTAGGAACCAGAAGAATAAAGGTATTCAGGAGAATTTCAGCAATTCAGAAGAATTCAAGGAATCTAAGGAAGTAAAAAGTCATTGTTGTGTAGAAAATTACAATCTTATTTAACATAATCAATAATAATCAATTCTAATGAATTAGAATTTATTTTTATTTTTCAAAAACCAACATAAAAACAGTAAAATCTAACCAAAATTACTAAACATCAATCCCAATGTTGCCACAAATTATTGGTTGTATTAAAAATTTTTTATCAATTGGAGCATTTATTTAATTAAAAACTTTCCCGGGTTAAATGATCAATTTTTTGCAATTTATTTACGAACTAATTTTTGTACAACTAACATAATTATCAAATTGAATTGCTCTGAATTATATGTATTCTTTTTAATTGTTTGCAAATATTTTAAATGCTTTAAAACTCTTTGCAATTTAAAAAAATCTAATAACTTCTTTGAAACGTTCTCATTTATATTTTCGAATTATCTGAATTCATATAAAATTATTTGAGTTATCTAAATTCTTAAATTCTTCTAAATTCCTGGAATTTGTCTGAATCTTATTTAAATTTTTGCATTTTTTTAAATTCAGGCTATTTATATGAATTGAAGAAATTAAGAAGAATTCTAGGAATATATAAAAATTGAAAGAATTCAGAAGAACTGAAGGAATTAAAAAAATTGAGGAATTGAGACGAATTTATCGAATTCAGAGAAATTTGTGGAGTTTAAAAGAGTTCAAGGTATTTAAAAGAATTTTTGGAAATGAGAAGAATTCAAGGAATTCAGAAGAATGTGAGGAATTCAGAAGAATGTGAAATTTTCAGAAGAATTTAAGAAATTCAGAACAGATTTAGGAATTCTGAAGATTTTAAGAAATTCAGAACAGATTGAGGAATTCTGAAGAATTTGAGGAATTTATAAGAATTTACGGAATTTAGAAGAATTTGAGGAATTCATCAGAATTTACGGAATTCAGAAGAATTTGAGGAATTCATCAGAATTTACGGAATTTAGAAGAATTTTAGGAAGCCATCTAATTCCTGGAATATGGAGAATTCATAGTATTGAGAAAATTTAGGAGAATTGAAGAAATTAATAAACTTAAAGGAACTCAGAGAATTAAAGTAATTCAGGTAAGTAAAGGATTTTAGAGAGAATTAAATGGACGTTGAGGGATTCAGAAAATTCAAGTAATTCAGGAAAATTCTGGAGAAAATAAGGATTTTAGACATTTTTCAACGACTTTAGGGAATTTCGGAAATCCAGAGAATTCAGGGAACTTTGGAAATTTAGGGAAAACTGAAGAATGAAAGGATTTCAGAAAATTCATGGAGTTCAGAAGAACTGAAAGAATTCAGAAAATTAATGTAAGTTAGAGTCTCCAAGGAATTTAAGGAATGTCGAAAATTGATAAAATTCCTTAAATCTAGATACTTTAGAGAATTTAGGGAATTCAGAGATATAGATGATTTTAGACGATGAATAAGGATAATTTATTAAATTTTAGGAATTCAGCAAATTCAGAGAATTTAGGGAACTTAGAAGATTTAGTAAATTTCAGAAGTGCTAAAAATTGAGATAAATGAAAGGTTTCAGAGAATTTATGGAATCCCATGAATTCAGATAATTTAAGCAATTTTAGGAATTCAGAAAATTTAGAGAATTAAAGGAATTCAGAAAATGTAGTGAATTTCAGAGAATTTAGGGAATTCCATAAATTCGGACAATTAAATAAATTTTAGGAATTCAGCAAATTAAGAAAATTTAGAAACGGAGAAAATTTAATCAATTTCAAGAAACTTTGAAATTTAGAGAAATAAACGTCTTCAGAGAATTTGATTGATTTCAGAAAATTTAGGGAATTCTTTGAATTCAGACGAGTAAATAAATGTCAGGTATTCCGAAAATTTTAAGAATTTAGGGAACTCAGCAAATTTAGTACATTTCAGAAGTGATAAAAATTTTGATAAATGAAAGGTTTCAGAGAATTACATGAATTCAGATTATTTAATAAGTTTCAGGAATTTAGAAAATTTAAAGAATTAAAGGAATTCCGAAAAGGTAGTGAATTTTAGAAATCTATTTACTTTGGGGAAATAAAGGGGATTAGAAAATTTCATGGATTTCAGAGAATTTAGGAAATTCCATGATTTCGAATAATTAAATAAATTTCAGGAATTCAGCAAATTCCGAGAATTTCGGGGAATCAGCGAATTTAGCGAATTTTAGGAATGCTGAGAATTTAGGAAAATG
>NC_046664.1:25249220-25299387 GCF_010883055.1 Belonocnema kinseyi
TTTCAGGAATTCAGAAAATTTAAAGAATTAAAGGAATTCCGAAAATGTAGTGAATTTCAGAAATCTATATACTTTGGCGAAATAAAGGGGTTTAGAAAATTTTACGGATTTCAGAGAATTTAGGGAATTCCATGAATTCGAATAATTAAATAAATTTCAGGAATTCAGCAAATTCCGAGAATTTCGAGAAATCAGCGAATTTAGCGAATTTTAGGAATGCTGAGAAATTAGGAAAATGAACGGTTTCAGAGAATTTCATGCATTTCAGAAAACTTAGGAAATTCAGAGAATTCAAATAATTAAATGAATTTCAGGAATACAGAAAATTCAGGGAATTTAGGGAACTCCGCAGATTTAGTAAATTTCAGAGGTGCTGAAAATTGTGATAAATGAAAGGTTTCAGAGAAGTTAGAGAATTCCATAAATTCAGATAATTTAATAAATTTTAGGAATTCAGAAAATTGAGAAAATTAACGAAATTAAGAAAATGTAGTGAATTTTAAAAATTTACCAAATATAGTGTAACGAAGCGTTTTCAGAGAATTTCAAGGATTTAAGAGAATTGTGGCAATTTAATGAATTCAGATAATTAAATAAATTTCAGGAATTCAGCAAATTCAGAAAATTTAGAAAACGGAAAAAATTTAATAAATTTCAGGAAACTTTAAAATTTAGAGAAATGAAACGTTTTAGAGAATTTCATTGATTTCAGAAAATTGAGGGAATATCATGAATTCGGATAATTAAATAAATTTGAGGAATGCTTCAAATTCAGAGAATTTAGGAAACTCAGCAGATTTAGCAAATTTCAGAATTACTGAAAATTGAGATAAATGAAAGGTTTCAGAGAATTGATGGAATTCCGTGAATTCAGATGATTGAATAAGTTTCAGGAATTCAGAAAATTCAGAGAATTGAGGAAACTCAGAAAATTTAGTACATTTCAGAAATGCTGAAAATTTAGATGTCAGGAATTCAAGAAATTTCATAAATTCAACGGATTTATTTAACTCAAGGAATTTAAAAGATTTCCAAGATGTTAAAAAAAAATTCAAGAATTCAAAGTAATTGAACTGTGTAGTATTGTATAAATTACCACTAAAATCTTATTTGACAATCTTACATTTCCGTGATGAAAGTTGGACTCTTTTGTGTAGGTTAACGAAGTTCTCTGCTCTTCCGAAAATAAATAAAATAAAAGAAGAAAATAAAATAAAATTATGCAACGATTTGTAGAAATTTGTGTGTCAACAGCACAGCGCTTGTAAGTGTAACTTTTCACCTTCCGTATTTGTCAGCGTCTGTTTGGGGTTATTATTTTGGACGACTCGCATGATGAATTGTTATTGCGCGCGATGTGTTCCACCGCACCGCTGCGGTCGCTTTCTAACTTTTTCTAACGTTTTTCAAGGAAGACACGAAGGCAATTAAATCACATTGAATTTAAATATTTTTATTATTATTTAATTCCAAATTATTTTTTAAACCGGCCATTTCTTTTACTGGCTTTTTTTTTAAATTTAAACTCAGACAAATTTGATCCTTGGATTCCTTTGTTGTTCTTGTTTAATTTGAAAAAATTTAGTAGTTCAGTTTTAAAGCTGGATGTTCAAAAAGAATAAAATTTTTTATTGATTCTGTATTTAAGGTAGTTATCATGTAAAAAATCAGGACTGTGAAAAAATAGTTTTTATGATTTAAATTGATATTGCTGATGATGTCATCGTGAATGAAAAACATTATTTTCAATAACAAAGTAATTGATTTTTTCTTTTTACTAATTTAAAAAAAAAGTTTGATTTTTAATAATTAATTAAATGTTTTTTCAGCGAAAACATTCTTCACAATCTTACTGTCTCTAATTTTGAAAGTTAATTTTTCTATGGGTGGAAATCGTTTTTTAAAAAATGGTCAGAAACGACATTAATAAAACAATCAAATACAAAAACTATTGTTGAAATGATTATTCTTCAAAGTTTTAAACTTTTTGAATATAAAATAATGTTTTTTCCTTCATAAGGCATTATTAATATCATTTTCATCCTTAAAATCCTAGAAAAATCTGAAAAATTAACCTTTAAATTAAAATTAGAATTTATTTGAAAATTATAGTTGACTTTCAGAGCGCGTGGGTGGATGGAAGGCAGTTTTTTGATAAGGATATTGAGTTGAAATTTCAAATATAAAGTTGAATTTTCAAGTAAAAAGATAACTTTTAGCCAAGAATTAAAATTTTCAAATTAGTCAATTTTTCTTTGATTTTTTGATTTTCAGTTTCTGATTTCAATTGAAAATATCTTTTATTGAAAAAAGTGTAACATTTTTTGTTGAAAAAGTATCTTTTCTAATTCAAGGTTCATAATTTCGTTAAAAATTCAATTTTTTATTGTAAATTAATTTTTAATAACTTAAAATTCAACATTTACATTTTTGGACAAAAAATTATATTCTTTGTCAGACTGCAAAATTAAATTATTTTGTGAATATTCTTCTTTTTTGTCTTGAAAATTCAACTATTTGGTAGAAAATTCCTTTTCTTGATTTGAAAATTAATTTTTTTCTCTGGGCGTTAACGATGCAACTAATTTTAATGATTAACCAACAATATAATAGTTAATATTTCACTAAGAAAATTAATGTGTAACCAAAAAAAAGTTTTAGGAAAATGGTTAAATTTTCAATGAAATAGTTGGTTTTTAAACAACAAAAAAGATGATCTTTTAACCAAGAGAATTAATTTTCTTGACAATTCCACTCTTTTTTTCTTCCGTTTTTTGACTTGAACGCGAACTGAATTAATAGAACACCATAAGAAAATCTAACTGTTCTTTGGTTAGAAGTTCAACCATTTTGGTTAAAAAGTTTACTCCTAAATTCTTGGTTAAAAATTTGATTATTTTTTTGCAAACTTTATCTTTTCTTTCTTAATTCTGCTATTCGAATGAACTTTTTCTTCATCTTTTGGTGAAAATTAAATTTTTTGTGGTAAAAAATTTAAGTTTTTGGTTAAAGATCATTCGGGATTAAAAAACTTTGTTCATTCATCTTTCCTGGTCGAGCTGGAAAGTTGATCAATTTTATTAAAAATTAATTTTTTTGATTTAAATATTGATCTCTCTCGTTAGACATCTTTTTCAAACTCAACTGTTAGGTTGAAAAATTATCTGTTTCGGTTGAGGATTCAACTATGTTTTGAAAAAAATCGTCCTTTTTGGCGAAATTTCGTCTTTTTTAATAGAAACTTAATCTTCTTGGTTAAAATATCACCTATTTGGATGACATTTTATCAGTAGTTGAAAATTCAATTATTTTGTTAATTAATCGCTTTTCTTGGCTTAGATTATTAAGCTGCTAAACTAAAAATTTTATTATTCTATTTTGGGATAAAATTAATCTTTTTTGTTGAAAATTTAAATACTTGTCTTCACATTCATGTAATTTTTTGAAACTTTATATTTTCGGTTTAAAGCCCACTAGTTCGGATTAAAAATTGATTTGTTTCGGAAATAATATCAATTGTTAAATTTCGAGTTGAGAATTCATCTTCTTTTGTTGAAAAATCCATAGTTTGGTAAAAAATTAATAACTTTGGTATAAAAATTCATTACTAGATCGTGGCGCGATCTAGCATTTATTATTCGATGTATTATTAATTATGAGTTTTCTTTGATTTATTTTATTATTCTTTGATGCGATCTTGTTTAATTGATCAATCACCCTTTTGACTATCCTCTGAAAAGACCTGGCAAATATTGCCAGAAAACTTTTAAGCGTTATTTGACCCTGGAAAGTCATAATAAAAATGGCCGCCTTGTGGGAAGTCTAACCCGATGTTGCCCGACAGCTATATAGCTACAGAATGATGGAATGCTCCATACCATGCTATAAAGTTACGTTAACACATTTAAATAGCCTTATCTTGGTTAAGGTATTTTTTGCTTCAGGTAGGGGTATTATTTTTAAGAGTGAATAAGATATTTAATGCATTAAACTCGTAAATTTCAGTAACTCGATAAAACTTGATCATTACACAGGATATTATATTGTATTCAAAGCCAGAGTAAAGTTTTAGTAATTGGACGATACCACCACTTGTCTGAGTGGTGACAGAGCGCTCGCACACCGGGTACATACGACGCTCTCCCACCACTTTTGTGTGTGACTCAAGCATCATGTGCGCGCTCTCCCACCACTTCCCCCAGTGGTGGGAGAGCGTTTGTACTCTGGGTACATACGATTCTCTCCCACCACTTCCATGTGTATCTCAAGAATCGTGCGCGTGCTCTCCCACCGGTCCCCCTATGCAGCGGTTCTCTGTTACGACGGAGCTGAGCCTAGACTCGTTGCAGAACTTCAGACTGAGCTCTTTCGCTCTCTTCATATAAGTGAATTTGAATAAAGCGTCTAATCAATCGGTTGTGGACCGCCATTGCAGCGATTACCTTTCGATAGATTTTTAAATCCTGACTAGGTATTGGATGTGGGTCTGCTGAAGGATTCCGGGAGCCCTACTTCCTTAATAAACCTGTCGTGTATAGGATGAAGAACACCTCTGTCATCTCGGTAATAAGCAACTTCAAAATGATTAAGTGAAATTGTGTCCGAAAATTCCACTCTGTGGATTCTTGTTAGCTCTGATTCTGCAAGAAGAAATAATAATATAGACATATTTGCCATAGTCTAAACTGGGGTCAAACTGGGCCACAAAACTAGGCGCCTATCTGGCATAAAGTTTGTCCATCGGACTCGGCCAGGATACTTTGTTTTCAGTAAAAATTTCAAAAATGTTAATGACTTCTGGCAACAAAATTCTTCAAGAAATGACCTTTAGAGAAGATACTTACGAACATGAATCTGATCAACTGTAACGTGTGTTTCCATACAATCTGAGAAAAATATGTATTATAATCTTCTACGAATGTTGGATACAATTGTATAGATAACAAAAGTTTAATCGTGAAGAAAAATAATGTAAACGCTTAAATGAAGTGATCTAGTATTCAAAATTATTTTTAAACATCAACGTTTAATTGATGATGAAAGAATTAGAGGCTCAGTAGAAATAACGTTAAACAACAAAATACCTGTTTTCCTGGAAACTTTTTCCAAACAATAAGCATAGTTTGATTAGGTTTTTTAAAACACCTATTTTTTTCTATGACATAGAGACTATAACAGAATAGGAAATCCTTGAACTGAAATCTCTTTTGATGCTATGAACATAGTCTCAAATAAAATTATTTTTGTTGAGCGAGTGTTATCTCTGCTAAGGCTTTAATTGCAGGACCTTAATTTATTAAATTTAATTAGCGCTTAAATACTTTCAAAAATATTTTTAAATTAAAAAATACCAAAACTACTGTATCTCATAAGGTTTTGTATACAGAATGATGAACATAGTATAATAATATCAAAATCTGTTGAAATTGAAAATGAATAATAAATAATAAGTTAATAATAAAAAGAGACATAAATCTCATATTGACATAGATTTTACCAAGATTTCAATAATTACCCAAAGATTTCACAGGTTTCGTAAAGATTTCGGATAGATTTCAAGAGATGTCACAAAGATTTGACAAAAATTGAAATAATTTTTTAAAGATTTTATCAGCTATCTAAACTAACAGTTTGAAACAAGGCTTCAAGCTGTTACTTCATTTTCTTCGGCCCAATAAGTGAAGCCCTATTAAATTTTGAGATTTTATAAAGATTTCACAAAGATTTCATAAATTTCGCAAAGATTTAAGACAGATTTGAAAGATTTCATAAAGATTACTATTATATTACAAAAATTTCAAGAATTTGTCAAATATTTCGCAAAGATTTTTAAACAATTCACAAAGATTTCCCGATGACTTCACAAAGATTTCACAAAGATTTCACAAAGATTTCACTAAGAGTTTACAAAAATTGCCTAAAGGTTTCAAGGGTTCCAGACAAAGATTTTAAATATTTCATAATGAGTTTTAGAGAATTCACAAATATTTTACAAAGATTTCCCAAAGATTTAGAGGATTTCACAAAGCTTTCAAATATTTTGCAAAGATTTCAATGATTTCCTAAAGATTTAAAGTATTTCAAACATTTTGCAAAGACTTTCAAACAAGTCACAAAGATTTTACAAGGAATTCTCAAAGATTTCACAAAGATTTTATAAAGATTGCAATGACTTTTCAAAGATTTCATCAATTATCTAAATCAACAATTTAAAACAAGGCTTTGAGTTGTTTCTCCTTTCTCTCCGACGGAATAAATAAAACCTTTGAAATTTTAAGATTTCAGCAAGATTTCTCAATTATTTCAAACATTTCAAATATTTTGCAGACTTTCAAACAATTCACAAATATTTCACAAGAAATTCACAAAGATTATAAAAGGATTCTGTAAAGGTTTAAAAGATTTCACAAAGATTTCAAATATTTTACAATGATTTTTAGAGAATTCACAAATATTTCACAAAGATTTAAATCATTTCTTAAAGATATAAAAGATTTTATAAAGCTTTCAAATATTTGACGAAGTTTTAAGATAGATTTCAATGAATCCCCAGAGATTTCAAAGGTTTCAAAAAGATTTCAAGTATTTAAAATATTTTGAAAAAACTTTAAAAAAATTCACAAAGTTTTGACAAGGAATTCACAAAGATTTCACTAAGATTTTACAAGGAGTTCACAGATTCCAAAATGATTTTTCAAACATTTTGAAGATTTCACAAAGATTTCAAATGTTTTACAATGATTTTTAGAGAATTCACAAATATTTCACAAAGATTTCAATTATTTTCAAAATATATAAAAGATATTATAAAGCTTTTAAATATTTGACAAAGATTTCAATGATTTCCCAAAGATTTAAAAGATTTTACAAAGCTTTTAAATATTTTGCAAAGATTTAAAAAAGATTTTATAAAGACTTCTACTATTTCACACCAACAGTTTGAAACAATGCTTCAAGTTGTTACTTCGTTTTCTTCGACCGAATAAGTAAAACCCTATTAAATTTTGAGGTTTTATAAAAATTTTACAAAAATTTCAATAATTTCACAAATATTTCGCAAAGATTTTTAAACAATTCACAAAGATGTCCCGATGACTTCACAAAGATTTCACAAAGATTTCACAAAGATTTCACTAAGAGCTTACAAAAATTGCCCAAAGGTTTCAAGGGTTCCACGCAAAGATTTTAAATATTTCACAATGAGTTTTGGAGAATTCACAAATATTTTACAAAGATTTCCCAAAGATTTAGAGGATTTCACAAAGCTTTCAAATATTTTGCAAAGATTTCACATAGATTTCAATGATTTCCTAAAGATTTAAAGTGTTTCAAACATTTTGCAGACTTTCAAACAAGTCACAAAGATTTTACAAGGAATTCTCAAAGATTTCACAAAGATTTGATAAAGATTGCAATGATTCTTCAAAGATTTCATCAATTATCTGAATCAAACATTTTAAAATAAGGCTTTGAGTTGTTTCTCCTTTTTCTTCGACGGAATAAATAGAACTTTTGAAATTTTGAGATTTCATCAATATTTCTCATCTATTTCAAACATTTCAAATATTTTGCAAAGACTTTCAAACAATTCACAAAGATTTCACAAGGAAATCACAAAGATTCTACAACGTGTTCGCAAAGATTATAAAAGGATTTTCTAAAAGTTTCCAAGATTTCACAAAGATTTCAAATATTTTACAATGATTTTTAGGGGAATTCACAAATACTTCACAAAGATTCCAATCATTTCCCAAACATATAAAAGATTTTATAAAGCTTTAAAATATTCGACGAATTTTTAAGATAGTTTTTAATGAATCCCCAAAGATTTAAAAGGTTTTAAAAAGATTTCAAATATTTAAAATATTTTTAAAAAACTTTTAAACCATTCACAAAGTTTTGACAAGGAATTCACAAAGATTTCACTAAGATTTTACAAGCAGTCCACAAAGATTCCACAAGGATTTTCCAAACGTTTCAAAGATTTCAACGAAGATTTCAAATTTTTTACAATGATTTTTAGAGAATTCACAAATATTTCACAAAGATTTCAATCATTTCCAAAATATATAAAAGATATTATACAGCTTCCAAATTTCTGACAAAGATTTCAATGATTTCCTAAAGATTTAAAAGATTTTACTAAGCTTTTAAATATTTTGCAAACATTTAAAAAATATTTCATAAAGACTTCTATTATTTCACAAAAATTGCAATAATTTCACATATAGTTTAAATATTTCGCAAATATTTTTAAACGATTGACAAAGATTTCACGAGAACATTACAAAGATTTCACAAAGATTACACAAAGGTTTCACAAACAGTTTACCAAGATTTCACAAAGATTGCCCAAAGTTTCAAAGATTTCACACAAAGATTTTGACTATTTCACAATGCTTGTTAGAAAATCCAAAAATATTTTACAAAGATTTTAATGATTTCCCAAAGATTTAAAAGATTTTACAAAACTTTTAAATATTTTTTAAAGATTTCAAAAAGATTTCAATGATTTTACAAAGAGTTCCGAAATATTCCGAAAATATTTTCTAAAGGTTTCAAAGATTGCACAAAGATTTAAAATATTTTACAATGATTTTTAGAGAATTTACAAATATTTTACAAAGATTTCAAATATTTTGCAAATATTTCACATTAATTTCAATAATTTCGTAAAGATTTCAAAGGTTTTATGAAGATTTCGAATATTTCAAATATTTTGCAAAGGCCTGTAAAAAATTTCCAAAGATTTCACAAGGAATTCACCAATATTTTACAAAGAGTTCCCAAAGATTCTAAAAGGATTTTCTAAAGGTTTTAAAGATTTCACTAAGATTTCACATATTTTACAATAATTTGTAGAGAATTTACAAATATTTCACAAAAAATTCAGTAATTTCACAAATATTTCAACTATTTCGCAAAGATTTTCAAAATAATTCACAAAGATTCCACGAAGACTTTACAAAGCTTTCACAAAGATTTCACAAAGAGTTCACCAAGATTTCATAAAGATTGCCCAAAGGTTTCAAAGATTTCAGAAAAAGATTAAAAATATTTCAGAATGATTTTTAGAGAATACAAAAAACTTTTACAAAGCTTCAAAGATTTCCCAAAGATTTAAACGATTTTACAAAGCTTTTAAATATTTGTGAAAGATTTCACAAATATTTTATAATGATTGCAATAATTTTTCAAAGATTTCATCAATTATCTCTACCAATATTTTAAAACAAGGTCAAGTAAATAAAACCTTATAAAATTCTAAGATTTCATAAAGATGACTCAAAGATTTCAAACATTTTGCGAAGATTTCGGATAGATTTAATAAAGATTTCTATTATTTCACAAAAATTTCAATAATTTCACAAATATTTCAAACATTTCGCCAAAATTTCTAAACAATTTACAAACATTTCACGAGGACTTCATAAGGATTTCACAAGGCTTTTACAAGGATTTCACATGGATTTTACAAGAATTTCACAAGGATTTCACAAAGAGATCACCAAGATTTTCACAAAGATTACGCAAAGATTGAAAGGCTTTCACACAAAGATTTTAAATATTTCATAATGAGTTTTAGAAAATTCACAAATATTTTACAAAGATTTCAATCATTTCCAAAAGATATAAAAGATTTTATAAAGCTTTCAAATATTTGAGAAAGATTTTTCATAGATTTCAATGATTTCCCAAAGATTTCAAATATTTTTGCAAAGACTTTTAAACAATTCACAAAGATTTCACAAGAAATCCACAAAGATTTCACAAAGGTTCCAAAAGAATTTTCCAAAGGTTTCAAAGATTTCACAAAGATAAAAAATATTTTACAACGATTTTTAGAGGATTCACAAATATTTCACAAAAATTTCAATAATTTCCCACAGATATAGAAGATTTGATAAACTTTTCAAATATTTGACGAAGATTTCGATGATTTCCCAAAGATTTAAAAGATTTTACAAACATTTTAAATATATTGTAAATATTTCAATTAAATAATTTTACAAATATTACCAAAGGTTTAAATAATTCGGAAAGATTTCTAAAGTGCTGTCATTATGGAGATTCTAAACAATTTGCTTTACTTAGTTTTTCGGTCATGTTATTGTTATTTGGTGCTGACTTAGCTAGTTTGAAATATTTAGAGGTTGCTGAAATTATATTTTGTATTTATTATTAAAAAATGCAGCTTTTTCTGTTAAAAAAATGTTATGTCACACACTCAAATATTATTTCTTTTTTATAAAAAAGTTAAGGCCTATTTTTTTCTTTAGACATGTTCTTTTTTAATAATAATAAGGATAATTCAAAATAAATAATCTATGTAAGATTCTTTATTATAAGTTGTTACTAAGAAAATAGGTTCAAAATAGGTTAAAATTATATTGTTAATAAAAAAACTGATCTAATTTGCGCTGCATCGAGAATTTTTTCTTTCGTACTTTCCTAGCCAAAGAAAACATGACAGAAAAAATGACAAAAATGTTTTGCGTAACGTTCTCGCGTGGGCTTCCTCTTCCTGGAAAATTCGACATTCATAATATTGTAGTTTATATATATTTAAAAAAATAAGAACGTTATTTTAGAGTTCGTGAAACAGATTTTTTTAAAAATAATTTGTTGACTTTGTTTCTACTTAAGGATTAAAATAAATTGACTTTTTGGAATAGAAAATTGTCCTAAGGTGTCGCAATTAGTTTAAAATTCCGAAAATAGAATTGTTAAATTTTCAGTAAGAAAAAATTAATGACTAAACAACCATTTTTTAAACAAAATAGTTCAATATGTAATCAAATATTTGAATTTTCAACTAAAAAATATATTTTTCAACCAAAAGTGTAACAGTTAAATTATCAATTAAAAAAAATAATTCTAACGAAAAAGAGCCAATTTTCAACCAAGGAGATTAATAGTATTGACAAATTTTCAGAAAAATATTTCAATGCCTAACCAAAACAGATAAATTTTCAATCAAACAAATTTTTTCACCAAAAATTTTAATGTTACAATCTACCCGGAGAGGTAATTATTCATTAAAAAATAGAACAGTTAAATTTTCAGTTGAAAAAAATTAATTTGTGACGAGAGAAATCGAATGTTTGATAAAATTATGAAACTGAAAAAAAGGTTTAAAGCGAATTTGTTCAACTTTCAACAAAGTAGTGGCATTGTTAAATGATAAAGATTATTTATAACAAATTTGATAGTTATTTTTTTAAGTAATTAAAAAATAAAATGAAAAATAGGAAATCCAAAATTAAAAAATTAGGGAATTTTATCCAACTAATTTAATTTTTTAAGAAAGAGAGGAATTTTCAACCAAGAACATTAATTTTTTAGCAAAATAGACAAATTTTCAAATGTAAAAGATTGCCGTTTAATCTAATTGTTGAATTTTTCGCAAAATAAGTAATTTTTTAATCGAATAATAAAAATTTTAATTTAAGATATAAAAAAAAAAGTATTTCCACCCGACAAGAGCGGTTTTAATTTTTATTTGAACAACAACGCACAAATCAATTTTTAACGAAGTAGTTCAAAAGTTGAATTCTCAACAAAAAAATAAAATTTCATTCAAATAGTCGAACCTTTAACAAAAGAGGGGAGTTTTCAACCAATAAGAATAATTTTTCAACGAAAGATTAATTTTTAATTGTAAAGGATTACGCTTTAACAAAATTGTTGAATTCTCGACAAAATAAATAATTTTCAATTGGGTGATAAAAAATCGAAATAAAAGAAATAATAGTATATTTTTCAAATAATTGTTCAAAAATTATTTGATTTGATTGTAAATGGAATATTATTACTTGTGATCTTAGGAATTAAAATCATTTTGAATTAAATTTAAGATATTGTCTGAATGATTTTTTTTTAGAAAAATTTATTCTCCTATTTTTGTGAAAATTTTCTTATTTCCACTACTTTTAGAGCATTTTTCTGAAATTACGGGGACTCTCATTTATTCCAAGTCCGCGTGATTGGCCAACCAATAAAAAATAGGCCCAAAGAGCGGGAAACCCTCGTTGTTTTAAATTGATCATATATTTATTGATTTCAAATCGACCCGCGCTTTTCAGCACATGCGCAGTTCAAAAAGTTCTTTTCAGAGTGCGTATCGATTCAAGGTCGGGAAGCCAATTAACGTCGCTTGACGAAAATAACCTGAAGGGCACGGCAGAGGTGATGGACCCTGCAGACTTGAAATATCCGAATGTTAACGTTTCTCAGGCCTTGGAATAAGTGAAAGTTTACTTTAATCAAATAGGTTGGGTCTAGGGAGAAATGTGTTATTAGGCATTTAGAATAAATTCGAAAACTGAATTTTCAAATGCATCAAGACCGTACATGTTTCTTAAATTTAATGACATATATTAATTTTTTAATGCAATTGGTAATAATTTTGATTTTACGGAATAAGTGAAGCATACTGTGAAGACAAAGTAATATTTCTGTCGAAACAGTAAAAAATCATTTTATCATTATAATAGAATATTGGTACACGTTTTTTTTTATCTATATTTAACCTCATAATAAATTAATGCCTCCAAAATTTTCGCTGCAAGATTTTAGTCACTTGCATCTATGAGTGGAACATAAAAATAATATCTGTAATAAAAAATATTCCTACTGCCCATAGGTATAGTATATTTGAAACGCTTGACCATTTAAGTTAAAAATTCTCCCTGAGGTGAATGATTCTGTAAGAAAAAATATTATATAACATATTACATCAATTACATCATACATCACCCAGTGAGTGATGTACGATATGGTTTCTACCTCAAGTTTTTATGAGATTTTAAGATTTTGACGCTAATTATGATTTTTGGCGGTTTTTCAAATGTAAATTTTTCTTTATACGTTAATACTACTTTAATCAGATACTTTAATGCTTACATATATTTTTAAACAATTTATTATTGTTCTTAGCTTTTTCCTTCTAAACTCGAAAGAGAAAGACTTCTGATAAGAAAGGTTTCTTCTGATATTTTAAAATTTCTGTCCACTTTCAAATTAGGGTGAAGAAATAATTCATTCAATTTAAAAAAATAATTGTTTATATAATTCATTATCGTTGTTAATAATATTTTCTCTGCTAAATAGTAGAAAGTTGTGATTCTTTCTGAAATGTTGAACTATTTCTCTATTTTTCACTTTGAATTTTTAGTTATAGACAAAAAATTAAGAAACATTAGAGAGAATCATATTTTAAGCATTCTCTCTCTTTTTTGTGAATAAATTTTTCTGAAATAAAACAGATATTTGAAATATGCTTCAAATTTCTTACAATGATCATACTGCATATAACTTTTCCTTTAAGTAGTTTCTGAGATTTTTTTCCTTTTACCAGCAATCGATTTTTTAAATGAAAGATATTTAAATTTATATCAAGTACATTATTATTAGCAATAATTACTTTTGTTTACTGAATATAAAAAATTTTTGCAACGTTGAGCGAGAGTTTTTCATTTGAAGTGAAGAGAACCACTTTGTTAGATTTAAAGTCTATTCCTTCAAACTTTTTTTGCAAGATTTTACTCACTTTCCTCTACAAGTGGACAATTAAAATAATATCTTCAATAAAAAATTCCCTTACTGCCCAGAGGTATATTATCATTTAAACGCTTGAACATTTAAGTTAAAAATTTTCGATACGGTGTATTATATCGTATAAGGATGTGCAGACGATTATGTAAGAAAAATATTATATTAAATAAAGTGTATCGTACATCACTCGGCGAGAGATGTACGATACAAAGATATTTGAAATATGCTTCAAATTTCTTACAATGATCATACTGAACATAACTTTTCCTTCAAGAAGTTACTGCGATTTGCTTCCTTTTTCCAGCAATAGATTTTTTTATGAAGATCAAAATTTAAGAAATTTAAATTAGACCAAAATCCAAATTAAAAATTCCATTTAACGTTCAATAATAAAATTGATGCAAAATCCTGTTAAATAAAACAAGAATCCAACGACCAAATTTGGACCACAATGAATAAACAAAAACCAAAAATCCTATTGTAATTTGAAAAAAAAACAAAAAACAAATAAAATTTTCGGACAAAAATAAAAAAGAGGAAAGAAAAAAATATCAGAAAAAATAAAAATTTTCTCATTTTTCTTTCCTCTTTTTTATTTTTGTCGGAAAATTTTATTTGTTTTTTAGTTTTTTCAGATTACAATAGGATTTTTGGTTTTTGTTTATTCTTTGTGGTCCAAATTTAGTCGTTGGGTTCTTGTTTTATTTAACAGGATTTCCATAAATTTTTATGAAGATATTAAAATTAATATTAAGTGCATCATTTTTAGCAACAAATACTTTTGTTTATTGAAAATGAAAAAAATTTTGCAACGTTGAGCGGAAGTTATTTGTTTCAAGTGAAGGAAACCACTTTGTCAGATTTGAGGTCCAGGTGTCTCGTGTAAGTGAGTTCCTGGCATATAAATGTCACGCAGCTTGTTTCCGAGCTCCCATTTATCAAAGTTGGCTTGGTGTGTAATTTTCGAGAAAATTGACATTCCGTGTGCTGTTGCTTTTATTAGGGATTAAAAAGACATTTTTAACAGCTTTTTAAATAAAAATTGTTTCCACTAATTATATTCAGAAATTAAAATGAGACAAGACTTCCATTCAACTTGACTTTCAACTGAAGATTTTCTTTAAGAGTTTTCAACAAGAAATAGAAAATTAATTTTCTTTATTAAAAGTTGATTTTTTTGATTAAAAAGTACACTGATATATTTTTGGTTGAAAATTCAACAATGTCATAAAATTTGGCTTGGTTACAAATTTAATTTGCTTTGAAATAAATTTTTTTGAAAATTCAACTGTTTTTTCGCAAATTCATCTTTTTGTATTCAAAAATTAACTATTTTGGTAGAAAATCAACTATTTGGTTGAAAATAGAAATTTTTTCTTGCAAATTTAACTATTTGTTTTAAAATTTATATTTTCTGGTTAAAAATCCATCTTTATGCATTAAAAATTTAACGACGTATTTTGATGAAAATTAAATGCAGTGTTATAAATGTATATTTCTGCCTGATCGTTCAACTGTTCGGTGGAAAATTAATTATTGGGGGTTGAAAATTAAATCTTTTCATAGATAATTCAATTATTTGCTTGGAAATTAAATTTCTTCTGAAAATTCTTTTTGGTTGAAATGTCTGCGATCATATTTTTGGTTAAGAATATTTTTTATGTTGAAACATTTGGTTGAAAATGTAACAATTTTGTCAAAAATTTATCATGTAAGTTGAAAATTATTTTTGTTTAAACATTTAGAAAACGGGTTAGTTGAAAATTCAGCTATTTGTCTGAAAATTCAATTATTTCGTTAAAAATTAAATTTTGTTCTTGAAAATTCCACTATTTCGTTAAATATTCAAATTTTAGTTTTTATACTTAAAATATTTGTTTGAAAATCTAATTTCTTGTTGAAAATTCATAACCTAGAATTTTAATTTACAATAGTTTGGTAAAAAATTAAGTATTTGGCTGAAAATTACTTTAAAATCGAACTGTTTTTTGTTCAAAATACAATTATATAGTTGAAAATTAAATTTCTTGTAGAAATGTTTCTACTAACTTATTTAAAATTTACCTTTTTAGTTTGAAAATTTACTTATTTGTTTAAAAATCAAATTTGTTGTTGAAAATTCATGTTTTTGGCTGAAAATTCATATTTTAATTTATTTGAAAATTGTGATAATTTGTGGAAAATAAAATTCTTCGGTTGACAATTATATTTCTTGTTAAAAATTTAATTTCATGTAATTGAAATTCAACTATTTTGGTAAAAAAGAATGTATTTAGTTAGAAATTAAATTTTTTGTTAAAAATTCATATATTATATTTGGAATTTTGACCTTTTTTTTGAAAATTTATCTTCTTGAGTTTACAAACTGTTTTTGTAAAAAATTTAATTGTGTGGTTCAAAATAAAATTTAAAAAAATCCACTATGTTATTTAAAATTCACCTTTTTGTTTTGAAAATTGCCATATTTATTGAGTTAGAAATTCAAATTTTTTTGTAGAAAATTCAACTGTTTAGTAGAAAATTCCTCTATTTAGTTGAAAATTTAACTATTTGCTTAAAAATTCAATTATTCTGATAAAAATAAAATTTCTATATGAATGTGTAATTACTATAATATATGATATAATTTGTTTAAAACTTGAACTGTTTTCTCGAAAATTCATCTTTCGGAGTTTAAAATCTCAATATTTTGGTAGAAAATTTAACTGTATGGTTCAAAATTAAATTTGTTGTGGAAAATTTATCTTTTTGGGTTGATAATTCAACTATTTGGTTAATAATTCAGATTTTCCGATTGATAATTTAACTGCTTTTTTTGAAAATTTATTGTTTCTGGTTTAGACTCTAAATGTTTTTGTAGAAAATTCAAATTTATAGTTGAAAAATCCACTTTTTTCTTGAAAATACATCATATCGAGTTTGAAATTTGAATATTTTGGCAAAAAAGTAAATATTTGGTTCTAAATTAAATTTCTTGTTGTAAATTAGTAGAGTATTTAGATTTTTAGTGGAAAATTCCTTAATTTAATTGGAAATTAAATTTCCTACAGCAAACTAATTTTTTCTGTTTGAAAATTTAACGATTTCAATGAAAGATACTCGTTTTTAGTCAAAAATGCAACTTTTTATTTCATAAATATTCCATATTGTTAGAATATTTAAGTGTTTAGTGAAAAAATATTCAGTTGAATATTAAAATTCTTGATGAAAATTCGTATTTTCTGGTTGAAAATTTAACTATTTTATTAAAAGGTATTTTTTTTGAAAATGTAACTTTTTGTTTAAAAATTATTCCGATTTGGTAGGAAATCCAACTGTTTAGTTGAAAATCAATCTATTTGGTTAAAATTGAAATATTTATTTGAAAATTAAATTTCTTGGTGAAAATTCGTATTTTCTGGTTGAAAGTTAAACTATTTTATTGAAAGTTATTCATTTGGTTAAAAATTCGACTTTTTGCTTGAGAATTATTGAATTTTCAAAAAAAGTTAAATCTTTAACTAAAGAGTTGAATTTTCTACCAAAACGGAAAAATTTTCAAGCAACAAGTCGCATTTTTACCATTAAAATAACTTTCAATAAAATAGTTGTATTTTGAACGACAAAATACGAATTTTCATCAAGAAATTAAATTTTCTACCAAATATTTTTCCACTACACACTTAAATATCCTAGAAATATGGAATATTTTTTAAACAAAAAGGTTGGAAATTAAATTTCCTATAGTGAATTAATTTTTTCTGGTTGAAAATGTAACTATTTTATTGGAAGTTACTTGTTTTGGTTAAAAATGCAACTTCTTATTTAATAAATATTTCATATTGTTAGAATATTTAGGTATTTAGTAAAAAGTATTTAGTTGAGAATTAAATCTCTTGATGAAAATTCGTATTTTCTGGTTAAAAATTAAAAAATGTTTATTGAAAGGTATTTTTTTGTTGAAGATGCGACTTTTTGCTTGAAAATTGTTCCGTTTTGGAAGAAAATCCAACTGTTTAGTTGAAAATTCCTCTATTTGGTTGACAATTCAAATATTTGTTTAAAAGTTAAATTTCTGGGTGAAAATTGATATTTTCTGGTTGAAAGTTTAACTATTCAGTTGACAATTTAACCATTACGATGAAAATAAAATTTGTTTGAAAATCTTATTTTCTAGATAAAATTCAAAATTATTTTAATGAAAATTACTTTTTGTTGTTGTTAAGAAGGATAATTTTTGCTTGAAAATTATTCCGCTGTGGTATAAAATTCAACTCTTTAGTTGAAAATTAAATTTTTTGGTTAAAAGTTCAACTATGCCGATAATAATAACATTTCTTTTAAAAAATTCAATTTTCTAGTTCAAATTTCAACTATTTTACTAAAAATTAAGAGTAAATATATAATTATATTTTTCATCGAAACTTCCTATTTTTGTAAATTTAACTTCCTCGTCAAAAGTTGAATAATGTTGTTAAAAATTTATCTTTTTAATTAAAATATCATCTCTCTGGTTAAAAGTTTAACTACTTTTATTAAAAATGCGTTTTTTTTTGTTAAAAATTAATTAGTTAAATTATAAATTAGGGCTTTGCATGGAAGAGCAAGTGTAGATTAAAATTGTCTTCCTAAAATGGGCCCCAACAAGGGCCTGTTTTAATGTGACAGTTTAGGGAATTTGTCTAAAGGAAAAAGGCCTTTGACTGCTTCGCACGGAGCGGAGAAGCCTTACCGCGCTCTATCTTTACGATACGATACTATACAGTAAGGCGGGCACCACTTTCGAATTACATAACGCTGCCCGCGCCTTCATTCAGTTATGTCAGAAGAAAGCAGCGCTTGGGAAATGTTCAGTGCTGACTGTTCAACTGCTCAACTGCTCACTCTACATGCGACTCCGCTTGTCTGTCTTCGGACTTTGGTTATAAATAAACACTGCAGTTTATCAACAGCTACCTGAATAACTACTCTTCAGTTCAAACGATCAAATTTAACCGATTTTCCAACAAGTCTGCTTGCATTGTAGCTTCCAGTGAAGAGATAGGTGAAAAGTTCAGAGCACTTGATTTGTAGGGCAGAAAGAATCCTTTAAAATGATCCCTATTTGAATACATTCAGACTGATAGTTGATGAGATAATAATTTGTTAATTAAGGGTTGTGTATTTCCGGAGATGACTGCATTTTACTGATTTTTAAATATTGTAAAAAATATTTTGTTGGAATTTTTCTTGTTTAACGAGATCTATTGACAATTAACTTAATTTTTATTTATTTAATGTTTGCTGCTATTGTTCCTATCAGTTCAGCTACAGTTAAAAAAACACTGGACTCGATTTTTTGGGCAAAAAGAAACTTTTCAAATGATCCCTAATCTAATACTTTCAGAGGAATAGTTTATGAGATATTGATTTTGTTAATTAAGGAAAGCGCCTTTTTAGAGAAGCCTGCGACACAGAAATATAATTTATTTATATTTAAATATAAATATATTTCTGTATTAAAATTAAACGCATTTTAGAACAAACTGATACATGCTCTTAAAACTTTGTTATCTGATATTATTAGTCAAAAATATAAACAAATTTCGTATGCAAATTGACAGTCTCCGTATTTACACGAAGAACAAAATTATTCTTTCTCTTAATTCTCACCAAGTTATCTTTGGGCTAATAGGTGGAAGGTTGGTAGGGTTGTAGATCATTAGCGTAATAGGGTGGCAGGATGGTAGAGTTCTAGATTGTTAGGGCCGTCGAGTCGTAGGTTGACAGAGAAATAGGAAAATAGGGTAGTAGACTTTTGAGGTAGTCGGGTAATAGGATGCTGGGTAGTGGTTATTTAGGACCGTAGATTCGTGGATCTTCTGGCTTATAGGGTAGTAGGGTGGTAGGGTCGTAGGCTATAAGCGGGATAGAGTGGCAGGATGGTTGATTTGTAGATTCATATGAAGGTAGGGTAGTAAGCTGGTAGGGAAATAGGGTGGCAGGGAATTAGGGTGAAAAGAAAATAGGGTCGAAAAAAGAGTAAAAGGAAACAGGGTGGTAGGAAAATAGAGTGAAAGAGAAATAGGGTGGTAGGAAAATAGCATGATAGGAAAATAGGGTGGTAGAGTAATAAGGTTGTAGGATAATAGGATGGTAGGGTGGTGGTGTATTAGGGTTGTAGATCGATGAGCTAATAAGTTGGTAGTGTGGTAGGATCGTTGATCGATAGGCTCAGAGCTTGGTAGGGCAGTAGGGTCGTAGATCATTAGTGCAATAGGGTGGCAGGGTGGTAGGGCTGTGAGAAAGTCGGATAGTAGGATGGTAGAAGATAGTGGTGTTTTAAGAGCGTAGGCTCGTCGATCTTCACTTATAGGGTGATAGGGTGGCAGGGTAGTAGAATATTAGCGGGATAGGGTGGCAGGATGGTAAATTTGTAGATTTATAGGGAGGTAGGGTAGTAGGCTGGTAGGGAAATAGGGTTGAAAGGAAATAGGGTGGTAGAAAAATAGAGTGAAAGAGAAATGGGGTAGTAGGGAAATACGGTGGTGGGGTTATAAGGTAGTAGGATAACAGGATGGTAGGACAGTAGTATAATAGGGTCGTATATCGGTGGGCTAATACTTTGGTAGTGTGGTAGGAGCGTAGATCGTTAGGTAGGGTAGTAGGGTCGTAGATTGACAGGGCAATAGGGTGGTAGAGTTATAGATGCCCAGGGCATTAGGGCCATAGGATCTTAGCGAAATAAGGTCACATAGTCGTAGGGCACTAGGATGATAGGATAGCAGGGTAGTGGTATAATAAGGACGTAGATCGGTAGAATAATAGTTTGGCAGTGTGGTAGGATAGTAAATCGATTGTTATAGATAGGATTTTGATACAGTAGTAGGGTCGTAACTCGTCACAGTAATAGGTTAACATACCTGTAGAGTAGTATAAATTTAGGGGAATAGGGTTGTAAAATCGTAAAATAGTAGGGAAATAGGATAGTATTTTCATTGTATATTTTAAAATAATATCATTAACGTAATATGGTGATAGGATGGTAGAGTTGTAGATTTATAGAGCTGCAGGGTCTCAAGTTGTTAAAGAAATAGGGTGGTAGAGTTCTAAGGTAGTAGGATAATAGTATGATACGGTTGTGATTTAATAAGGTCGTCGATTGATAGGCTGATAGGTTGGAAGTGTGGTAGGATCATATATCGATAGGCAAATATTTTGGTAGAATAGTTGGGTCGTAGCTCGTTAGGGCAACAGATTGATAGAGTTGCAGATTCGTAGAATGTAAGGTCAATAGGGTGGTATGCCTGCAGATTAATCGAGCCTTAGGGTTATAGGGTGGGGAAAAGGAGTGATAGAGAAGTAAGGTAGTAGGGTAATAGGATGGTAAGTAGTGGTGCAGGGACGTAGGATTGTGGGTCTTTAGGCTTATAGGGCTGCAAGGTTGTAGGGTCGTAGACCGTTAGGGAAATAGGGTGGTAGGTAGTAGAAAAGCAGATATCCCAAAGTCGTAGGGTCGTAGAATCGTAGTGAAATAGAGTGATAGTTTTTTGAGGCAGTTGGATAATAGGATAGTAGAGTAGTGATGAAATAGGGGCGTTGTTCAATAGGCTAATAATAGGTTGGTTGTGTGGTCGGATCGTAGATTGATAGGCTAATAGTTTAAATGGGTAGCAGGGCCATAGCTCGTTAGGGTAATAGGTTGGTGAACTTTTAGAATAGTAGAACGTTGTGAAACGTTGTAGGGTGGTAGAGTTGTAGATCCATAGGGTCGTACGGTGGTAGTATCGAAGGGTCATAGATTAGTAGAACAGGCTGGTATAATGCTATGGTCGCAGATCTTTAAGGCTTGTAAGGTTGAAAGACTTAAGGTTGGTACGGTAATAGGGTCGTAGGTCGTAGGTCGTTTAGTTAATAGGGTAGTAGGTTGGTAAAATTGTAGATTCTCAAGGTTGTAGAGTCTTCGGGAGGTAGGTAAATAGGGTGGTAGAGTCGTGATTCAGTAGAGCAATAGGATGATAGGTTGGTAGTGTGGTAACGTGGTAGGGTAAAAGGTTTGCAGAGTACTTGGGTGATGGGTTCAAGTCGCATAAGAAAATAGGGCCGTAGGTTTTCAGTTCCAAAGGACTGTTCTATCATAGGATTGTAGAATGGTAGGATGGTAGGGTAGAATGGTAATATGGCAGTAGGGTAATAGAGTGGTAGAGTAGTAGGCTTGTAGAGTAGTTGGGTTTTAGGGTCTTGGGGTCATAGAATGTTTGGATAATAGGGCGGTATACTGGTAGAGTATTGTAGGGTAATAGGGACACAGGGTCGTGGTGTGAAAGGTTAACAGAATAGCAGGTAGTAAAATCCTATAGGGTAGTAGTTTTGTAAAACTACAGGACCATAGGTTTTTGAGGTTGTAAGGCTGCCTAGTGGTAGGGTAATCGTATAACGATAGGGTCGTGGTTTCGTAAGGTCGTAGGGTAATAGGGTTGTAGATTCGTAGGCAGTCGCAGTCAATATGGTGGTAGGGTAACAAGGTGATAATATTGTAGGATCCTAGACTGGTACAATGTTAGGGTCATAAGATCCTAGGCCCACAGCCTCACCAGATCGTAGGGTGTTGGGCTAGAAATATAATAGGATGTTGGGGTAATATAGTGGTAGGGTAACAGGGTAATACTGACGTAGGGTCGTAGGGTGAAACAGTGCTACGGTCATAGTTTCGTAGAGCCGTAGTGCGACAAAATATTAGGGTGTTAGGGTAATAAGATATTGGGATGATAGGGTCGAAGGGTAATGGAATGGTTGCATGGTAGATCCTAGTTTTCTATAAAGTGTTTCAAAATTAGACTAGGATATTTGAATAAATTTCAGTTCTCTCGCTATATATTACACATTCTTGTAGTTTACTTGAACTTCAATTCAAGAATTCCTAATAACATAAAACTTGCAAAAGCATAGAAGGTGAGTAGGTTTCGCAAACCGGTCCTGACGTGTCGCTTTGTAGAAAGCGAACTTTTTTTTTACAAGACTCACTCAATAATTTGGAAATCGTATCGATGCCTCGATTACGACCACCGTGTCTAAGTACGGCATTAGGCGTTGATAGATTTCGTCAAAAGTTCATGCCGTTTCCAATTAATCAAGTTGTACATTACGAGGAAATGAATTTTCAACTAAATAGTTGAATTTTTAACTAAAAAATATTTTTCTAACCAAAACTGGAATATTTAAAATTTCACTTAAAAAAAAACTTTTAAACAAAAAAAAGCAACTTATTTTTAACAAGATAGTTAAATTTTAATTAAAGTAATAAATTAACAAATAAAATGATTCATCTGCTACACAAAAAAATGTCAATAAGGCAGTTTTACTTTCAACTTAGAAGTTGAATTTTTAAACGAAAAATATTTTTGGTCCAAAAAGAAAAAAATCCACCAAAATGAAAAACAATTTTCAAAAGAATAATTAAATTTTGAATCATCGAGACGAATTTAAAAAAAAAAAAAATTTTCAGGAGTTCAATTTTCACCAAAAAAATATTCCTCAGATAAAAAACAAAATTTTTAACAAAATTGTGAATTTAAAAGACAAAAACAACGAAGTTTTTGCAAAACTAGTTTTAATTTTATTCGGAAATTAAAAATTTGCAACTAAAAATGAAATAGTTAATTTTACAGTTGAGAAAATTAAAAAAAAAAAGATTTTCAACGATAAAGAATGACTTATTAACACAATTTTGATTAAAGACGAATTTCTTACGAAGCGATTGAATTTCAAATCGAGGAATTATGAATTTGGAACCAAAATGGAAAAGTTTTTGAATTCTTAGTTCAGAAAATTAAATTAAAGAAAAAGAATTTTCAACAAAATTATTAAACTTTGAGCTATATAAACGAATTTTTAACATAATAAAACGAATTCAGACACAAATACTAATATTTACAATTACTTTTTAATACAAATTTTAGCAGGAATGATGAATTTTTGTCACAAAATATGAGATTAGACTTTTAAACTGAAATAGATTAATTTAAAGCCAAAAATGAAACAGCTTAGATTTCAGTTTAAAAAGTCATTTTTAAAAACAGTAAAAAACTGATTTTGAACAGAAGAGTTAAATTGCTAATTAAAAAGATATGTATTAAACACAAATGATGAATTTTCAACATCAACCAAAATTTGAACAAAAGAATTAAATCTTGAACCACAGAGACGAATTTAAAAAAAACGAATTTACAACCAAAAAGCCACTTTACAATCACTTTTTAACAAAAATGTTAGCAAAAGAGATTATTTTGTCTACAAAAATATAAGGAAAAACTTTTTAAATAAAACAGATCAACTTTCAAACCAAAATGGAATACATTTAAATTTTTAGTTAAAAAAGTAATTTTTAACAACAAAAAACCTAATTTTCGACGAAATAGTAAAGTTTATAATTAAAGAGGTAAATTTTCAATTAAAATTATGAATTAAAAAAAAAAGAATTTTTAACTATTTAATTTAACTTTCAAGTCAGTTGTCGGATTTTTAATTTAAAAAATATTTTTCAGTCAGAAAGGGAAAATAATTTAATGTCATTTTTGAAATTAAAATACAAAAAGATGATTTTTGATATAATATTTCAATGATCACTTAAGAATTAATGCATTTGAAAATAAAAGTTTAATAGAGAAAGTTTCAGTTAAGAAAATAATTAGAACAAAAATGTAAACAAAACAATAAATTTTTGAACCTAACAGATGAATTTTCCATAAAATAAAAACGAATTTACAATCAGACAACCACTTCAACAAACATTTCGTAACAAAAATGTTAGCAAAAAAGATTATTTTTCCTCCAAACATATAAGGAAAGACCTTTCAAATAAAAAAGTTCAATTTTCAAACAAAAATGGAATACATTGAAATTTTCAGTTAAAAAAGTAATTTTCAACAACAACAAAAAAAACTAATTTTTGACGAAATAGTAAAGTTTCTAATTATAGAGGTAATTCTTTAACTAAAATGATGAATTTTTAAAAACAAAAACATGAATTTTGAATAAAAAGAATTTTTAACAATTTAATTTAACTTTGAACTCAGTTGTCAGATTCTTAATTAAAAAAATATTTTTGAGTCAGAAAGGAAATAAATATCATACAGTTTTTGAAGTTAAAATACAAGAAGATAATTTTTCTATCCAATAGTTGAATTTTCACTTAAGAAATAATGCATTTGAAAATAAAAGTTGAACAGAGAAAGTTTCAGTTAAAAAAATAATTAGAACAAAAACTTCAACAAAATAATTCATTTGTGAACCTAACAGATAAATTTTTCATTAAATAAAAACGAATTTACAACGAAACAACCACTTCTACAATCACTTTTTAACAATAATTTCAGCAAAAAAGATGATTTTTTCTCCAAAAATATAAGGAAAGATGTTTCAAATAAAAAAGATCAATTTTCAAACAAAAATGGAATACAGTTACATTTTCAGTTAAAAAAGTAATTTTTAACAACAAAAAAACTAATTTTTGACGGAATAGTAAAGTTTCTAATTAGAGAGGTAAATTTTCAATGGAAATGATGAATTTGAAAAAAATGAATTTTTAACTATTTAATTTAACTTTCAACTCAGTTGTCGGATTTTTATTTAAAAAAATATTTTCAGTAAGAAGGGAAAATAGTTTAATGAAAATTTTGAAATTAAAATAAAAAAAGATGATTTTTTACATAATATTTCAATTATCACTTAAGAAATAATGCATTTGAAAATAAAAGTTTAATAGAGAAAGTTTCAGCTAAGAAAACAATTAGAACAAAAATGTAAACAAAATAATTCATTTTCGAACCTAACAGATGAATTTTTAATAAAATCAAAATTAATCTACACCAAAGAACCACTTTCACAATCACTTTTTAACAAAATTGTTAGCAAAAAAGATGATTTTTTCTTCAAAAATGTATCAGTAGACTTTAAAAAAAAGGATCGATTTTCAACCATAAATGGAATGCAGCAAATAAACAAGGAACAGTTAAATTATGATTTCAGAAAATTGATCTAAAAATTAAAGTATCTTCAATAAAATAAATAAATTTCAGAACCACAGAGACCAGTTTTTAAGCAACTAAATATGAAATTTCAACAAAGTTGGATTACATTTTAAACAAGTTCTTAGCAACAAACATTCAATCTTTTCCCAAAAACTTAAAAACAGAATTTTCAACCCAAAATATTGAAATTTTGAATACGGCGAGTTAATATTTTTTTATTCGGATCTAATTCTATTGATCGCTATTAAGTTGAAATCAGAGAAAGGTGAGTAAAGAGGGAAAAAGGGGAAAGTCGCTTTTTAATTCCGGACTAGACATTTTGAAATCTGGACCATGCAACATTTTAGGCTCTGTTGCAAGTTAACGACTAATTTCCTTAACCATCGATTAGTGAAAAGTGAAAAGTGAAGAGTGAAGAGTGAAGAGTGAAGAGTGAAGAGTGAAGAGTGAAGAGTGAAGAGTGAAGAGTGAAGAGTGAAGAGTGAAGAGTGAAGAGTGAAGAGTGAAGAGTGAAGAGTGAAGAGTGAAGAGTGAAGAGTGAAGAGTGAAGAGTGAAGAGTGAAGAGTCAGTCTTTTGTAATGCCAACGTGGTGAGATTTCACTTATTTTCGTCCACCATGATCACGTTAGAAACGGCAGAGTTCGAGAAATTAGGCAATCTAATCCGTCCAAGGCTAGTAGAAAAGCCTTGAATCGACGTAGCTAAAAAAGTCTTTTAATGCTCATTCGAAAGGTTCTTTCTGGCCACTATAAGCCTTGTTTCAAATCGATATCTCGATCGAACGCGAATCCCTGGGCCAATCAGGTCTAGCTGATAAAAACCACTGATAAATTTCTCAATTTGAACAGTTTCATTTTCAGTTAAACAGATTTTCAATCTTGCAACAACAAAAAAAAGATTATTTTTAACCAAATAGCTTATTTGAAACAAAAAATACTGAATTAAAAAAAAATAGTAAAATTGTCAAAACGAAAATGTGAATTTTCTACAAAACATTTCAATTTTTAATTTTTATTTTATTTTCATTTTTTGCCTTGATAAGGGTGCTTTATGAGTGTCAAAACATTGGTAAATATTATTTACAAATGTTTTTTCATTGCAATTTAATAATAATAAAAATAAAAATTCGGTCGTTAGATTCTTGGTTATAATTGGACGTTAATAAGGATTTTAAATTTGATTTCAATCTTACTTCAATTTCCTACATTTTTAATTTTAAACTCAAACAATTAAATTCCATTCAAATAAACTAAGAATTAAGAAAAAAACATTTCAGCGAATTAAATGATTTTCATCTGAAAAATATAAATATTATATAAAAAAATACGTTTTAATTAAAAAAAAAAAGAATTTTCAACACAAAAGATGAATTCTCATCCCAGAAGATTTATTTTTTACCAAAGAAGAAGATTTTTATAACAAAATAGTTGAAACTTCAATTAAGGATATAAATTGTCAATTAGATGATAAATTTTCAATTGAGGTCGTGAATTTTCAACCGAAAAAATTAGTTTTTAAGAAATTAGTTCAACTTTTAATAAAATATTGAAATTTTCAACAACAAAAATAATTATCAACGAAAAAAATTACAGTTATTAGAACCAAAAGATTTCGATTTAAAATTAAAAATCGGTTGACGTTTACTAAAATAATTGATTTTTTAACAATAAACAAATACATTTTTAACTATATATATATGATATGATATATATCTGAATATATAATTGTTTCAACTTACAATTATTTATTTCACAGATAGTTCAAATTGGATATGTTTTGTAGAAAATTAAACTTTTTTTAATTTTCGTCTTTTTCGTATTTTTTCTTTGGTTAAAAAATCAATCTTTTTGGTAAAACTTCTATATTTTTATATATAATATTTATATAATATTTTTTATTTAGTTTTAATTCAATTTTAATTTATTCTAATTTAATTTAATTTATTAATTTTAATTAATTTTAATTTTAATTTAATTTTGATTTTTAATTTATATAATATTTTTCGTTGATAATTAGATTTCCGGTTGTTAAAAATTATAATATTTAATTAAAAGTTAAACTAATTTCTTAAAAATTAATGTTTTTGGTTGAAAATTAATCACCACAATGAAAATTCACCATTTATTTGACAATTCATATCCATGATTGAAGATTCAATTATTTTGTTGAAAAATCCTATTTTTTGGTAAAAAAATTTAAATAATTTTCAACGAACAATATCAAGTCAGATATTTCAATCAAAAGAGATTTTGATTTAAAATTAAAAATAGGTTAAATTTAATTAAATATTAATTTTTCAGCAAAATAAAAAAAATACAAAAAATACGAAATTTCAAAAAATATTTATTTTTTACCAAAGAAGTGAATTTTTCAACAAAATATTTATAACTGCAATCAAATGTATGAACTTTCAACTGAAATAATGAAATTTCAACCGAAAAAATTAATTTTCAATAAATCAGTTCAACTTTTAATTAAATATTGAAATTTATAATAATATATTCTCCAGGAAAAATATTAAACATGATATTTTAACTGAAAAAGATTTTGATTTAAAATTAAAAACCGGTTGAGTTCAACCAAAAATGTTAATTTTCCAACAAATTAAAAAAATTCCACAAGGACGAAACTAAAAAAAATGTTGAATTTTCAACCAAAAATATGAATCTTCTACAAAAAAGATAAATTTTCAACCAAACATGTAGTAGATACATTTCAGGTTGAAAAATGATATTCCATTAAAAAAAAATCAGACGAAAGTAAGAAAAAACATTTTAACCAATATGTTAATTTTCAAACAAAAAAAAATCACTTTTAAGAAATTGGCTCCACTTTTAATTAAATATTGAAATTAAAAAATATATTCTCAAGGAAAAATATTATTCATGATATTTTAACCAAAAGAGATTTTGATTTAAAATTAAAAACCTTTTGACTTTAACCAAAAATATTTATTTTTTAAGAAATTAAAAAAATTCCAAAAGGTCGAAATTTAAAAAAAGTTACATTTTTGAACCAAAAGTAAGCATTTTCTACAAAAAAGACAAATTTTCAACCAAAAATGAAGTAGGCAAATTTCAAGTTAAAAAAGTGGAATTTCATTAAAAAACTAAGATTAAAGGAATAAAAAACATTTAAACAAATTATGTAATTTTTTATCTCAAAAATAAAAATATCCTACCAAAAATTTAATATTCAATTGAAAAAAAAGAATTATCTATCAAAGAGATGATTTATCTTCAAAGAAGATTGATCTTTTACCAAAGATAAATTTATTAAAATGAAATTTAAAAAAATGATACTTAAGGAAAAATATTATAGTTGAGACTTGAACCTAAAGAAATTTTGATTTAAAATGAAAAACCGGCCGAGTTTAACAAAGATTGATTTTTCAAGAAAATAAAGAAATAATAAAACTTCGAAATTTCAAGACAGAGCTGGATATTTAAACCGAATATATTAATTTTGTATAAAAAAGTTAAATTTTCAAACAAAATAGAATTAGGTAAATTAGAAGTTAAAAAAATGAAAACTAAAGATAAAAAAAATATTTTAACCAACTAGTTGGATTTTTATTTAAACCATGAATATTCTACTAAAAATGTACTTTTTAATTTTAAAAAATTCAACCAAAAAGATGAATTTGCATCCAAGAAATTTATTTTTTATTAATCAGGATGATTTTTCAACAAGGAGCTTAATCTTTAACCAAAGATATGAATTTTTAGCTAAAATGATAAATTTTCAACCGAAAAAAATAAGGTAAAAAAAATGAGTTTGACTTTTAATTGAATATTAAAATTGAAAAAAAAACAAATTATCCTCAAGGAAAAATATTCTATGTGATATTTCAACCCAAAGAGATTTTGATTTTAAATTAAAAACTGGCTGAGTATAAGCAACAAAATTAATTTTTATACAAAATAAAAAAATACCAAAAAGGCCAAATTTCAAGAAACAGTTAAATATTTAAATCTAAGATATGAATTTTTTATAATAAATATAAATATTCAAACAAAATCGAAGTAGGTAAATTTTAGAATTTTAAAACTGGTATTTTATTTAAAAAATTAAAACTAAAGTTCGAAAAAAGATTTAAACCAATTAGTTCGTTTATTATCTCAAAAATATGTATATTGGTCAAAAAATTTAGTTTTTAATTAAAAAAAAAATTCAACCAAAGAGATGAATTTTCATCCAACAAATTAATTTTTTTACTGAATAAGAGGATTTTTTAACGAATTTTTAACCAAAGGGATCAATTTTTATGCAAGAAGATTAATTTTCTACGAAAAAAGAGATTTTTTCAACAAAATATATAATTTGCACTTTTTGGATTTCAGATTGAAAATTAGACTTTTTGCTCGAAATGAATCGATTTGATTCAACAATTTTTTAAACTACAAAGACCAATTTTCGACAGAAATGATGAATTTTCAACCAAGAATTAATTTTCATTAAAAAAAAAATCTGACCAAATTTTTCAATTTTTAACCCACCAAGATAAATTTTGAACATAATAAATCAATTTTCCACCAGACAGATAAATTTCTAAGTTAAAGGGAATAATTGTGAACTAAAAAGTAAAATTTGTAAACAAAAATATCAAATGTATATAAAAAGAGATGAATTTTCGAACAAGAACATTAATTTTTAAAGAAAAAGAGTTACAATTTTAAGAAAAAATTTTTTCATTAGAAAAATTAAAACAATTTCGCTAATTACTTGAATTTTTGTGTCAAAAATATGAATTTTCTATAATAATGTTCATTTTGAAAGTAGTTCGACTTTGAATTAATTGGAAGTTTCAGCTAAGTATTTAACATTTGGTTAATATTTGCAAAAGAGAATTTTGGGTTTTTAAAAAGAAGCGAGCTAAACTTAATTTAAAAAAAGAATTTTCAACGAAGTAGATCAATCTTAAACAAAAAAATTTTTTTATACAAATCCTTCATTTTTAACCGAAAAAAATAATATAAAAACAGATGAATTTCCAAACCAAAAAGACTAATTTTCAAAAGAAGAGGTGAATTTTCAACAAAAAATAAAATTATGTCTAAAAAATGAGAAAATTTTTTAGTTTTGAAACGAGAAAAAAAAATGGTCAATAATTTAGTTACATTCTCATATATAAAAAAGAAAAAGATAGCAACCAATTATTTAAATTTTTATGTCAAAAATATAAATTTGTAACCAAAAAATTCACTTTTTACAAAAAAAGAAATGAATTTTTAACTAAAGGCATGTTAATTTATTTCAGCAAATTAATTTTTGAACAAATGAGACAGCTTTTAAACAAAATGGTTTGGTTTTTCAATCAAAAAGTTATATTTGCGAATAAAATTATAATTTTTTGAGCGAAAAAATATACTTTTAACCAGGTAGTTAACCTTTGAATAAATATGTACATTTTTACCAAATATTTGAAATTTGGTCAATGTTTCAACCAAGGCGATTTTAATTTTTAATTTAAAAAAAAATGAAATTTTAGCTAAATAAAGAAAACATTTTAGCAAAGTTTTTCAATTTTCAACACAAAAAGTAAATTTTCTGCAAACAGTTGAATTTTCAAACCAAAAATATGAATTTTCTACAAAATAGATAAATTTTAAACCAAAGATAGAATACTTTAATTAAATGTGAGAAAATTAGATTTTAGCTAGCAAATTGATAGCTAAAATAAATAAATAAAATAAATCGTTAAATTTCTTTTACTAGAAAATATGAATTTGCAAAAAGATGAAATTTCAACCAAGAATATTATCTTTCTAGCAAAGAAGAGAATTTTGCAATAAAATAGTTCGATTTTCAATCATGCATTTAGATAATTAAAGTGTATGATAAATGAATTATTAAAAATAAAGTGAGATTGTAAAATTTTCAATTAATAAAATTAATATTTATTTCATTATTATTAACATTTATTTTTAAAATTGGTAATATTTCTAATAATTTTATCTTTAAAAATTATATTATATTAAATAAATTATTTTTATAAAGAATGATTATAATTAGTATATTTATTGATAAAATTTTATAAAAAAATATAATTATTGAATTACTGAAAATTATTTTGCTATTAATTGCAAATCTATTAGAATATAAAAATAAAAGTAAATAAAATGATAAATGTTCGTACGAAAAATAATATTGTAACCATGTAGGTTAACAAACTAGAATGTTTAACCATGATGAATGAATTATCAACGACAGTTTTTAAATTTCATATTTCTACTAAAAGACATTTTGATTTAAAATTAAAACCGGGTTCACTTCAGCCAAAAAAAGTGAATTTTCGACAAAATAATTGAATCCTGAAACAAGAAAAAATAATTTTTAACCCAAAAGACTAATTATCAACTTAATTGTCAAATTTTCAATCAAGAAAGAATACTTTTTTCCATAAAAATTTTGAATTTTTGAGTCAATAAAACGATTTTTAAACTGGAACAGGCCGATTTTCAACTATATAAATAAATAATTATAAACCAGAAAAATTGATTTTTTAATAAAGTAATTGAAATTTTAATCAAGTAGTTGAATTTGAAACGAAAAAGAGAAATTTTTAACAAAACTATTTTTCTTGATATTTTGAAAACAAAATTTTGGTATGAATTTTTGTGGAATCGTTAACCAAAACAGATTAATTTTTTAACAGAAAAGTGTATTTTCAAACTTAAGAGGGAAAACTGCTTCCAAATTATTTAAAAATTTGAATTTGCTACGTGAAGCGACGAATTAAAAAAAAATTTATTCTTCATTTAAGAATAATATTACGATCAAGAAAGAAAAAAAATTGCTTCTAAATTATTAAATTTTTAACATTGAATTATAATTAACAAAATGTTTACCAAGTGGTTGACTTTTTACATAAATAAGATTAATTTTTATAAAAAAGGGAAGCAGTTAAATTTAAAGTTAAACAAATTAATTTTGAACCAAAAAGCCAAATTTTAACGGAGTAGTTGAATTTTTAATAAAAAAGTTGCCTTTTATCAAAGCTGTTTTATTTACGAGTCAAATATAATAAAAAAGGAATTTGAAACCCAGTAGTTCAATCTTGAAGCTAGACAAGATTGTTTTTAATCAAATAGTTTATTTGAAACCAAAAAGACGAAATTTAAAAAAAAACAGTTGAATTTTCAAACCGAAAATTTGAATTTGCTACAAAAAAAGATAAATTTTCAACCAAAAATGTAATAGGTTAATTTTAAGGAAAAAATATAAATTGAATTTAAAAAAAAACAAAGATTAAATGAATACAAAATAGTTTAATCAATTACTTGAATTTTTATATAAAAAATATGAATATTGCACAAATACAATTAATGTTCAATTAGAAAAAAGAACAATTTTAAGCCAAAGTGAAGAATTTTCATCCAAGAATATTTATTTTTTTTTACCAAAGAAAAGTTTTTCCAACAAAATAGTTAAATCTTTAACCAAAGATTTAAATTTTCAACTGACAGGATGGTTTTAAACTGAAAAAGTTAATTTCTAGAAAATTAGTTTAATTTTCAATTATATATTAAAATTTTCAACAACAAGGAAATTCTTCAAGAAAAATATTAATAGTTTATATATCATCAAAAAATATTTTTATTTTTATTGGAAAATAGTTGAATTCAACCAAAAAAAATTTTAAAAGTTAAATTTTAGCTTAAACAAATTAATTTCCAACCACAAAAAACGAACTTTTAATCGAAAAGTTAAATATTTAACACAGGAACAAACTTTTAACAAGGTAATTTAACTTCCGAAGAAGCAGTTGAATTTTCAATAAAAAATATAAATTCTCAACGGAAAAATACAATGTTTGGTATTTTAACCAAAAAAGATTTTAATTTGAAACAAGAAAATAATTTAACTCGACCAAAAAGTACAGTTTGTCAACAAAATATTTTTGATGTTAATTCATTTTTATTTAATTCTCTAGAATCAATATTTTTTGAAAATTGATTTTTTAAAGTAGACAAAAAAATCTTTCTTGCTCCGCTGGAATCCGAACCCAGGTCTTTCAAATTTCCGGTTAGTTTTTAACAAAATAGTTGAATTTTTGAACAAGAAACATTTTTCGGTTGAGAAAGGAAAATGGATAACATTCCAATTTAATTTTTTAATAAAAAAAGAGCCTTTAATCGAGTAGTTGAATTTTCAAAAAAAAAAGAAAGAAAGTAAGAAAGAAAGAATTTTTTACTCAATAGTCGAAATTTCAAGTAATTAGTTGAACTTTTAACCTAAAATGTAACACGTAGTTGATATTTCAATAGAAAGAGATTTTAGTGATTGGCCTCGTTTCAAATTGATACGTATTTCGATCGATCGACACTGTTTCTAAATCCGAAATAATGCGCTTATCGAGGAAATGCTGCAGCGATTTATAATTACAAATTACTCAATTTTATCTAGGAATTCCAAAGGAAACAAACATGGTTCAATGGGGAAGCCAAAAAATGGATTCTATTTTTTTTTAAGCCAGAAAAAAAGGAGACAGCGAAATACAGAGGAAGCTCTTCTATTGGAACGGTTTTGAAACGTGCACGTAGACCTTCAAGTTATTTTCGTCAAGCGATGTTCATTGGCTGCCCACCCTTGTATTGATGCGCGCGCTGAAGCAACTTTTTTAAATGCGCATGTGCCGATAAGAGTAGGTCGGGTGCATTTCCCTTAAGCTGCTAGCGAAATCGGAAGAAGAATAATTTTTAGAAATACAAGCATTATTTTTCCAGGTGTTACATATTCAAAGTTTTCAAGGAATCTGTATTATCATTAAAAAATAACAGAAATTCTTAAAGTCTTTTCAGACTAGATAAGTTTTGTCTTAAAAACTTGTTTAATTAACTTTTTTCTAAAAGATCTTCTCGTTTGCTCTACTAGAAATCGAAACACAGAACTGTCGATTTCCGGTTGGGTGCTTTTCCCTTAAGTTACTAGAAAGATCGGAAGAACAAGAATTTTTTTGAAAATACACGATTGATGTTTGCTTTTTCAGACTAGATGGAGCTTCGAATTTTAAACTTTTTGAATCAAATTTTTTTCAGAAAGATCTTCTTCTTCGCTCCACTGGGAATCGAACCTCAAAACTTCCGGTTTTCGGTCGGGTGATTTCCCTTAAGCTACTAGAGAGATCGAAAGAAGAATCCTTTTTTAGAAATACACACGTTATTTCGCCAGGTGTTACGTATTCAAATTATTGAAGGAATCTGTATTATTATTAGAAAATAAAAGAAATTTTTAACTTCTTTTCAGACCCCTCTAGTAGCTTAAGGGAAAAGCACCCGACCTGTAATGAAAGTTCTGTAGTTCGATTCTCAGCGGAGCAAAAGAGAAAATTCTTTTCGGGAAAAGTGTAATTAATTTTTTTTAAATTCATAGATCCATCTAGTCTGAAAAGATATTATGTGTTTCTATTATTTTCTGATGATAATATAGATTTTTTGAATTTTTTGTCTGGATGAAGAGTTTTTGATAATTCATCCCTTTTTGTAGAAAATTCATTTTCTTCGATAAAAAATCAACCTTTTCGGTTGAACATTCGACTCTTTGGATGGATTTATAACTCTTTTATTGAAAATTTATCCATCTGATTGAAAATTGAACTGTTTTACTGAATTTCTTTTAGAGTGAGAATTAATTTTTTTCCTGAAAATTTAGTCATTTCCATTTATGGTTCAAAGTTGATATTTTAAATTCAGAATTGATTTTTTCTGTTTGGAAATTCATGTACTTTGTACTTTTATGTTAAGAGTTCCTAGTTTTTGTTTAAAAATTTAACTTTTATTTGTAAATTTGTCTTTTGACTTAATGATTCAGAAATTTCATAGAAAGTTGAACTGTTTGATTACTAGCTAGTTTTTTTTGTTGAAAATTCATATTTTCTTGTTAAAAATTTGTTTTTTCTGGTTCAAAATATAAATATTTCGGTAGAAAAGGGAACGATTTTTTGTGAATTCAACTATTTGGTTGTTAAAGTAACTATTTTGTTTAAAATTCGCCTATATTTTATTAAAGAATTTAGAAGAAAATAAACTTGTTCCAGTTTCGTACTAAAAAAAAGTATTCATTGAAAAAAATGTAAGCTTGAAAGAAAAAAGACAAACAAATAGTTGAATTTTTAACACAAAAAGACGAATTTTCAAAAATATAAATAAACACTAAAGGAAAAAATAATTTTAATCCGAAGAGATCAACTTTGAACCCAAAATGGAATAGGTAAATTGAAAGTTAAAAAACGAATTTTTTAGAAAAAAAAAAACAAAATAAATTTTGAAAAAATTATAATAATAATTGATGTATTAATACGGAGTTTATGATTATTCCTCTTTTCATATAAAATATCCTTTTTATTTTTTATTGAGAATTGAGTTTTTCCGATGAAAATGTAACATCTCCATTTGAGGTTGAAAATTGATCCTCTCTTGTCCAAAGTTCATTTGATTGGTTGAAAATCCGTCTTTTTGGTAAAAAAAACTATTTATTTAAAAATTGTCCTATTTTCTTATAAATTCGTATTTTGTTTGAAAAATATTAATAATTAAAAAAAAATTTTTTTTTTTAGTTGAAAATGTTATTAGTTGTTGGTAAATTACCTTTCGTGCTCAAAATTTATATTGTCGGGTTAAAACTTAAATTACATTGGTAAAAAATTTAACCGATCATTTGATAATTTAAGGATTTTTTGGAAAATTTGTCTTTTTTGTTAGAAAATTAGTCTCTTTGGTAGAAAATTTTATGATAAAAAATGAAAAAGTTAAATTTTGAGTTAAAAAATATTTTTTCAATGTAAATAATATAGGAATTGTGAAAAAACCAAAAGTTCCTTAGAAAATTAGAAAAAGAAAAAAATAGAGAATTAGAAATTGTCTACAAATCTTTTTTATTAAAACATTCATCTATTTCGGTTAGAAACGCAACTATTTGTTTAAGAATTGATTTGCACTGTCAAAAATTTATGAAAAAAAATAATTACATGATGACTCAAACAATTTTTTAAAATCAGGCAGATTCTACACATTATATAGCAGAATCTCTCAGCGATTAACATTTTTTGATAGTAGATTATTCAAGACGTTTTTTCTGATAAAAGACAAAAACATGAAATTTGGACATCTATGGTAAGAATAATAAAAAACAGATTTATTTTTCACCCATAAAATAATTTTTAACTAAAAAGATGAAGTTTAAAAAAATATCAAATTTTAAACAAAAATAGAATAATTCAGTTTTTAGTTTATAAAAGTTAATATTCGATAAAAAGAATGCATTTTTTTACAGAATATTTCAAATTTTAATTAAAACAGCAAAATGACCTTGACACCAAATATTGAAAGTTGTAATAAAAAAGATGAATTTTCAAACACAAAGATTAATTTTCTATTAAAAATTTTTTTGAAAACAAATAATATAATTTTCAACTAAATTAATTTTCAATGCAAGAACAATATTATAAAAATTATTTAAAATAAAATAGAATTCACTTGAAATCAGTAGGCTTATATACATTATTTAGCAGAATCTCTCTGTGATTAAAATGTTTTATAGTAAACTATGTAAGACATTTTTTTCCGATCTAAGACAAAAAAATCAAATTTGGACATCTATGCTAACAATAATAAAAAACAGATGAATTTTTTACCCGTAACATTAATTCTCTACAAAAAACTATTAGTTTTCAGCTACCAATGATATAATTAAAATTTTCCTTAAAGACATTAATTTTTAACAAACACTAAAAATAAAGAAAATAATTCAATCCTCAATAAACAAGATAGGATCTTACAAAGAAAAATAATTTTTCCACCAAAAAGACGAATTTTCAAATGAAAAAAATTAATTTTCAATTAAAAGTATAATTTTTCATCCTGAAATAGTGCAGTTGAATGTTTAATCAATTTTTAACAAAATAGTTAAACCCTAATCAAAAAATCAGTTTTCAAGCAAATAGTGGAGTTTTCAACAAAAAAAGAAAAATTTTCAATTAAAAATATAAGTACATAAAACCAGAAATAGGATAATTCCTTTTTAGTTACAAGCATTAATATTTAACAACAAATAATTAAATTTTCAATAAATTAGTTAAAATTTATTAAAATAGATGAATTTGATAATATATAGTTGAAGTTTCAAATAAAGTGATGAATTTTCAACCAAGAAGATTAATTTTATATAAAAAATACGATGTTTGAAACAAATAATTAATTTTTCAACACAAAAATATCAATTTGTAATTCAAAATTTCAATGTTTTACCGTAAGTGGGATAGTTAAATTTTTAATTAAAGAATTTGATTTTTAACAAACAAAAAAAGAATGTGCAACTTAATAGTTTTGTTCTTAATCACGAAGAAAAATTGTCAACTAAGAAGACTAATTTCCTACAAAAAACACGAATTTTTATCGAAATATGTGCATTTTCAAACAAATGGTTGAATTTTCAACAAAAAAGATAACATTTTAATTTCAAATATAAATTCTCTACTAAAAATGATTTAATCTAATTTTATTTTACATAAATTCATTTTTGACTAACCATGAAGGAATTATCAAAAAAATAATGATTGAACCCTCAATTAAGAAGATGAATTTTAAACCGCGAAGATTAATTTCCCTGTTTAAAAAGACGGTTTGAAAAAAATATATTTTTAACGAAAAAATATAGATTTTTTTTTTTAAATATCATTTCTCTATCAAAAATGGTATGATCGACTTTTCTCTTAAATAAATAAATTTTTTACCGGAAAACGAATTTTTCATATAATAACAGAATCTTCGAAAAAAAGATTTCCAAATAGTTCAATATTGAACGAAAAATGGTCGATTTTAAACCAAAAGGATTAATTTTCTACCAAAACAGAAAAATTAAAAAAATTGAATCATTAAGTACAAAAGGTCAATTTTCAATTAAAATATCAATTTTCAATCAAAAATAGTAGAATCGAAATTTCTTTTAAAATAATTGGTTTTGGACAAACTGAAAATGATTTTTTTTTAAAATAACTTAATCTTTAATGAATAATATTAATTTTTAACCAAGACTAATACTTTTCTACCAAAAGTTACGAATTTTCTACAAAATTTAGAAAGTTTCAAACAAATATATGATTTTTATCTAAAAAATGCCATTTTTTAACCAAAAGTAATATAAGTAGATTTTACCATTATAGCAATTAATTTTGAAAAAAAGAAATTTGATGGAAATAGTGGAATTTCCCTCGGAATTTTGAATCAAAAGTATTCGTTTTGAACCGAAACAGATGAAACTTCAATTATGAACTTAATATTCAACGAAAAATGGGATAGTTCAGTTTTTAGTTAAAAGAAATAATTTTTAACTCAAGGAAATGCAATTAAAAAAAAAGCTGAGTTCTCTACCAAAACAGATTGCAATTAAAAACATTAATTTATTTTTAACCAAAAATGGAAAGTTAAGTTTTCACGTCGATAAATTATTTTTGAAAAAAAATAATTGTCAGAAAAATTTTTGAATCCTAAATCAGCAAGAAGAATTTCCAAACAAGAAGTATAATTTTCTACTAAAAAAGACGAATTTTTAACAAAATCCATAAATTTTTAAACAATTAATTAGATTTTTAACTAAAAAAGATTTCACTTTAATTAAAAAAATGATTTTTTACCAAAAAAGCCATAGTTGTATTTTCTGCTAAGAAAATTAATTTTCAGCAAAAAGCAAGTGTTACAAAAATTATTTCAAAGGAAATTGAATCCATTTAACATTAGGCAGCTTCTGAACTTCAAGTCGCTGAATCGATCAGGAAGGGACTTATGTTGCTTTTAGATTAGATTTCAAGAGAACTATTTTTTTTGGCATAAAAAAATTCTATGTTCAAAAGATTAATTTTTAACCAATAAGATTAATGTTTTACAAAAAAGACGAATTTTCAACCAATTACAATTAAGTTGAATTTTTTTTCTGTTTTGACTAAAATTGTTTCTTGGTTTAAAACTCATCTCTTTGGGTAGAAACTAGATTTTCTTACTGAACATGAATACAATGAAAATGTATCCCTTTAGTAGAAAATTCAACTATTTTTTAAAACTTTTCTTTGTGGGTTGAAAACTCAACAAATTTGCAGATATTTTTCTTTTTTCTTTGTTCGTTCTAGAGCTTTGCACTCGATAATATATGCATATATACATCTACAACTGTAATTTGGTAGTTGTGAATTCTCTTTTGTGAAAGCTCTTTTGTGGAGGACTCAATTATTATGTTTAAAATTTGTCTTTTTTGTTTGCATTCGACTTGTCTTTAAATACCTGGAAATTTATGAAAATTTTCGGTTATTCATGGTAATTTTACAGGTAACTATGAAAAATTACCGTCTGTTAGCCAAACTTCGATTTTAAACATTTTTATAAAATTCTGGAAATTTATGGTAACTTGCAATAAATTGCTTATAGTTCAATTTAAAAAATTCAATAATATATTGTTTAAAAATATTTAATGTATCAATATATCATTGCAAAGTAATATTTTTCAGCGAACTAGCTGGGACATAAGAATGAAAACAAACAAGAATAAACACCAAAAATACTCGAAATCTCATTTTTAAATTTATGAGTTGTTTTTGGGACCCTATTAAAGGGTCTTTTGAGGGTTGAATTCAAGAATTAATGATTAATTCATGCTCTCGAAATGACTCCCGTGCAGAAATTTCGATCTGGCCCCGATCGGGGCCATACCGGTCCAGATCGGGTCCCGATTGGGAATCCTGATCGGCGCCAAATCGCTGATGAAACACACGCCCAGATCGTGGTTAGCTCGGGACACCCGATCGGGAAACCCGATCGATGCCCAATCGGTGCCCGATCGGTACACGATCAGTCTCAATATAATCCATTCGTGAATTTTACGAATGGAGATTTAATATAAGTGAACTCGAAACTATCGAATTGTCCTCTCCTTTCGAAGGCCACCTTAATATTTTGAATTTCCAATTAAGTTATTTTAATTTAAAATTAAACTACGACATGCACGAAAAGAAGAGGTTTCAGACTACAAAATTTAATTATACTTTTGAGAAACGTAAGATTATTGTAGAAGTTATTAGTTTCGAGGAAAAGGTTAAGTTTTTATAAACAAATAGATGATAACCAGAAATATTTTAATTAAAAATTTTAATTTCTTGAAAAAAATTTTTGTCTATAACACTTTTTTCGCAAAAAGATTCCCTACAACTTGACATTTTCGAATACTTCCAAAGAAAATCAGCGGGAAATAACCTATGTTTTTCGATTTATTAACATTTTACTGTAAAGAAGTTCAATTTTATGTCAATTGCATTACTTCTTGAGAAATTCGAGAAGGTGCTTGTAGATAATATTTTCGCCGAAATATTGAGCTATGATTTATCCTATCCTTTTATTTTTTCAAGTCTTTTAAGAAGAAATAAAGACCAAACAATTTAAAAACAAAAATGAAAAGTTTTGAATTAAATATTTCTTGTTATTTTAAACATTATTCACAGAATATGCATTTCATTAATTTTTATTTTTAATTATTAATTTCTACCTAATGATCATTTTTATAAGTTGAAATGTCATTGTTTATAATAAAAGAGAAAAATAACTTTGTTTAGCATTTTAAAATTCGCGCGAAACCAATTAGATGCTGAATGGGACGCATGCGCAGTTGAGTAACTAGCTCTTGTTGGAATCCCTGCACAATTGGCAGTTTACATTTCGATTGTACTACTTGATTCTGAAATTCATGTTATGAAAATTTGTCCTTAATGTATGCCTGTAATGAATTTATTATTAATACAGAATCAAAATTTCAATAACAGAATCGATTGTATCACATATTTTATTCTCATAATCTAAAAACATTACAATTTTGTGCATACTGCAATCCATTTCTTGTGCAATCCATTACTAGCGCATAGAGATGGCGTTTCAGTAGGAAATCGGTTTGCCTCGGTCGGGCCCAGGTATGAGCCACAGAGTTCTACCGATCAGGGCCAGATCAGGAAATCCGATCGGTGTCAGATCGGTATTAGGTTTGAAATCGGGCGATTTCTGCACGGGCTTTAAAGTAAAAATTTTTTCATTTTTACTTTTTCGTAGCTCCGGGCAAAAACCTTGTGGTGGAAAGAGGTGGGAAAGTAGGGAAAGAAAGGTTGGGGACTTAAAGGGAAATGATTGGAGTCTAAGTGAGAGTAAGGTATGGGTATGGCGAGCGGAAATGACAGGAGGGAATGTAAGTTCAAATGAGAAGAGGGTTAGTCAGGGTGAATGAGCGTAGTGGAAGTAGGAAAAATAAGAATTGGGAAATTAGAGGAAATAAGTGTTATGAAAGTAGGGTAAATAAAGGTTAAGAAAGTAGTGAAAATAAGGGTTGACAAAGAAGGGGAAATGAGGGTTTTGAGAAAGTAGCGAAAATAGCGTTAAGGAACGTGAAGGTAAATGAGGCTGAGGATTAATGAATGTGAATGAGTGGAGTAGAATTAGGGGAAATGGGGTGAGAGGAAGTATGGAAAGTAAAATAAATTAGGAGAGTAAAAGTAGGGGTAGTGATAGAAAATGAGAAAAATGGCAGTGGGAGAATCAAGTAGAAATGAGAGGTGTGGAAGCAAGGTTTATTGATTAGATGGCAGGTGGGGGTAACGTTGGAAAACGTTAGGCGGGGAAGTGGAGAATTAAGGTGAAATAAGGGAGAGGAAGCAGTTGAAATAAGGAAAGGGGAAATTCTGTGAAGCTAGGAGTCGAAGAAGGAGAATGAGGAGACTGATAGTAAGGGTAAATGAGAAGAGGGAACGTGAAGTATAAAAAGCTAAAGGAAAGTAGGGAAACTTAGATGACAGAAAAGTAGGGAACTAGAGGGGAAATAAGGAGAGGATAAGTAAAGGAACTAAGTAGAAATTAGCACGAAAAATTAAAGAAAGGAGGCGAAATAATTGGAAGTAATGTAGGGCAGTGAAGGAAGAGAAGGGAGGGCTATTAAAGTAGTGAAGGTCACTAGGGAAGGGAGAGTGATAAGTGGAGAAGGGGAGTGTTAGGCGAAGCAGTGAGCAAAAGTGGACCTAGAGGTTGTAATATGAAATAAGAACAAAAGCATCAGGAAAGTCGAGTTAAAATGAGGCTTGGGGAAGCATGTGTAAGTCAGAAGATGAGAATTGGAAGTAGAGATGTAAAATTATGGACTGGGAAGCAGGGAAACTGAGGTAAAATAAAGAAGGCGAAGTAGTTAAAATAAGGGAAGACGGAAGTAGGAGACATTAAGAGTGGAAGCAGGGAACTAAGAGGAGGAATAGTAAAGAAAGCGATGGGAACGAAAGTAGAGGAAGTGAAGAGAAATGATTTAAGAGAAAATAGGTGCAGTGAAAAGAAACGAGTAAAAGAAAAGTAGGGGAAAATAAACGGAGGGAAGGTAGTGAAAATCAGGAAAGGGAAAAGTAGGAAAATAGAGGAGAAATTTAGTAAAGTTTAGCTAGAGGAAGTAAGAGGATATTAGGAAAGGAGAAATTAGGAAAAGTGAGTGAAGGGAGAGTATGGACGGAGATAAGAAATGTTGATAATTTATGAACAACAATTTGTGCCCAAAAAAAAATAATGGATGATATCTTAATTAAAACAATGAAGATTTTTAAAGTGATTTTACGTGTTTATTTTGACATTTTCTATTTATTAGGTTTCTATTTGCAGCGACATTAAGTAAGGGAATGAAATAAACGAGACGATTAATTCAGTAACCTTTGACTTTCCCATCATTATTTTCTCTAAATTAATTCTCGGTTAATATTTTTTTTCATATAAAGTTTCCATGTTTTTAATGTCGGATATGTATGGATATGTATTCTATAAGTCACGGCAGACGAGTCTCAACGTGGGAATCGATTTGACATTTCGATAGGATCGTGTTAGTCGAAGAGAAAGTTCGATGTATTGTAACCACGACATACGAAGAGCTTTTGGAACTTTTCAAGTCAAACGATTTTTTTCAAAAATTATCATTTCAAAATAATTTTTAAAAGTAGTTAGTTTTTTTTGGTTGGAAATTTACGGGTTATTAGATTAAATTCTGGATATTATTAATTGAATATAATACATTTTGATCGCATTATTTAAATTTAAATAATTATATTTGAAAACTAAAACTTACTAAAAAAAAGACAAATTTTGAAGACCAAAATATAAAATTTTATTTTCAGTCAGAATAATTAATTTTCAAACAAGTAAAAGGGAATTTTCAACCAAAGTGATGATGTTTAATAGTTGATGTATCAAAAAAAAAAATATTTTCATTTCGACCAATTTTCGGATAAAAATGAACTAGCTAAATTTTTAGTAAAAAAATGTAATTTAAAAAAAAGAAGAAATTTGAAACGAAATATTTACATTTTTAAGTGAAAAATGTTAATTTCTAATAAAAATAATAAATCGTAAAATAAAATACTGAATTTTCAATCCAATAGTGGAATTTAAAAATCAAATCATGAATTTTGTACGAAGAAATTTCACCCAAACAGATAAACTTTTAACCCACAATATGACATGTCTATCAGGAAACATGAATATTGGACAGAAAATAGAACAATTAAATTTTCATTTAAAAAAAATTATTTTCAATCCAAAAATATAATTTTCAAGTTTAGAAATGAATTTTCAACAAAAAAATTTTCTTTTAAAATAAGTATGATTGTTGACAGGATATATACATTTTCAACGAAATTTTTAATTTTTGAAGAAATTTTCAACCATCAAGATTAACATTCAGTCACAAAAGAAAAGTTTTAACAAACAAAAAAAAATTTTTTTTTCACCAAATACCTGAATTTTTAACTGAAGAACATAAGCGTTAAAGCAAAAAAAAAAATTCAGCGAAAAGAATTCATTTTTACAAGAAACATATTCTCCACAAAATAGTTAAATTTGTAGGGAAATACATTTTTTTCCCCTAAAATAATTAATCTGAAACGAAATAATGGATTTTCACATCAATAGTTAAATTTTCAAGTTAATAGTTAAATATACAACCAAAAACATGAAATTTAAACGACAAATTTAAACGCCTGTCAAGAAATATAAATTTTGGACCATATATAGAATAGTTATATTTCCAGTTGAAAAAATGAATTTTTAATTTAAAAAATAATAAGTTCCAGTCAAAGAAATGATTTTTTTTCATAAACAAAGTAAAATTTTTGAAGATTATTTCAATTAAAAATGTGAATTAGTTATCAAGCGGATGACAATTCTAACGCCAAAGACAAAGTTTGAACGAAATACAGAAATTTTTAACTGAAAAAGGACATTTTTAACTAAACAGAAAATAATAAAACTTTCAGCTTAAAAATTCTTTTCTATCCAAAAAGTCTAATTTTTAATATAACTGTTAAATTTCTAAGTAAGGGTATTAATTTTTAATAAAAATAATGAATCTTAAAAAAAATTAATTTTTATTTCAACAGTAGAAAATTTTCCGTGAAAAAAGACAACTTTTTCAGAAAATATTTAAATTTGCAACTAAATCGATTAGCGTTAATAACAAAATTTAAGTGTCTGTGAAAAGTATCATTTTTAAAAATAAATAGAGAAGTTACATTATTAGTTGAAAATATTAATTTTCAATTTAAAAAAAATAATTTTCAATTAAAGAAATTAATTTGTAATCAAAAAGGTTCATTTTTTAGCAAAATGGATTAATTTAAAATAAAATATGTGAATATTCAACAAAAATTTCAATTTTAATAGGAATTTTAGAAAAAAATTTGAATTAGTCGCTAAAAAGATTAATATTCTACCACAAAAGACAAATTTCCAACACAATACATTAATTCTCAACAGAAAGATATTAATCTTATAGCAAACGTAGAATAGTCAAATTTGCAACAATAAAAAAAATTAATTCACAATGAAAATATACATTCAACCGAAATGTTAAATTTTGAAAGACGGGTTTTCAAATAAAATGATGAATCATTAACGCAGTAAAAAATGAATAGCTATTGAAAAAGATTAATTTTTGAAAAAATAGAATAGTAGAACTGTCAGTTAAAAAATTAATTTTCTATAAAAATCTAATTTTCTATCAAAGAAATGAATTTTTAATCAAAAAGATTAATTTTGTAGCAAAACAGAATGATTTTTTCAAACTATATAAATTTTGAATAATATTTGGAATTTTTAAAGGAATTTTTAATTAAAGATGTGTATTAACCAATAGGAAGGTCCATACAAATTTTCAAAAAAATACAGAAATTCTCAACTAAAAAAGATAAATTTTTAATCAAACATTGAATAGTTAAATTTTCACATAATAAAAATTACTTTAAAAGACAAAATATTTTCATAGAGATAGTTAAATTTTGAAAAAAGTGTTTTCGACTAAAATGATGAATCATCAATCAAAAAAATTAATTTTCAACAAAGTAATTCTACTTTATAAATGATTAATTATGAATAAATAAATCGATGATTTCAAATTCATTAATTTCTTATAATTAATATATTAATTATTTATTTCAATGTAATTCCAGTAAGTAGTTAAACTTTGAACCCAAAAAGATTTTGATCCTCCGTCTGGACAAATCATAAAATTTTTATAGTCTTATCAAGGTTTTTTTTATAAAATGAAAAAAAAATTAATTCCAAATATTTCTGTAATAAATAAATAAATAATGTGTACTTTGATACTATTAAAAGCCTGTTCGTAAAGTGTAAATTTACGAGATGATTTTTTAAAATAATGGCAGTAAACCATCAACATCATGAAGTAATAAAACTTGAGGAAATCGAATATATCACGTCAAAATTATATCCAATATTACATTTTAATGCTTTGCGGTCGAGCTAAATTCTCACAACCTTTTTCTTATAATAAGTATAAATAATTTTTATATTTGAAAGTATCATCAAATTTAAGGCTACTTTACCAATACTATCTAAATCACCTAACTTTTTTAATTTAAAAATATTTTTTAATCAATAAAAATTAATTGATTTATTGAAACACTTCAACAACTAGTGAACGGCTTTATGTTTAACAGAATATTTTTTTTCTTTGAGAATTTATCAGTTTTCACTTAAAATTGAACTCGTTGGTTGAAAGTTCAACTATTGTGTTAAAAATAAATTTTTCTGTTAGAAAATTCTTGATTTAGATTCAAATTGGTTTGGGCGCGATTTGAACTTTTTTTCTTTGAAATTCATTTCTTGTTCTTTAAAACATTAATTTTTGGAACAAAAAATTTATTTATCGGTTTTTATTGAGAGTTCAACTATTTTGTAAGAAATTCGTATTTTTTGCTAAAAACTCACTATTTAAAAAATTAAATAAAATCTTTTTTGGTTGTTAAAATTGAACTTTTTATTAAAATCTTTTTAGTATGAAAACTAAACCATTTGGTTAACTTTTTTTTAAATTCTTTGGTTTTCGTGGAAAATTATTATTCTTGTAGGAAAATTCAACTACTTGGTTGCGTCATCATGCATTTTGTATAAAATTCGTATTTTTGTAGTAAAAAATTATTTAAAATATATATTTAAAAAAAAATTATATTTTTGGTTTAAAAATTTAACTATTAGGGTGAAACTAGACTTTAAAAAATGCAATTAATTAAAAAAAATGTTCTTTCGACATTAAAATAAATTTTTGCGAAAAAATAAACATTTGTGTTACAAATTCATATTATTAGGTATAAATGTTTTCGTAACTAAAAAATCGTTTATTTTTTTTAACGCTACTGATCAACAATTATTTGCTTTGGTTGAAGATTGAACCATTTTGTCGAAAATTTGCCTATATTGGATGAATTCCAGTATTTATCTTTTTTAATAAAAAAATCTTTTCGGGTGAAAAATCAAGTATATTGCAAAAAAATTCTTCTTTCGGGATAAAAATATTTTGATAATCACTTTCGTATACACAAATACTTTCTTTTTTCTAGATTTTCCGTTTCAATTTTTGTTTTGTTTAGAAACTCTTCTATTGGGTTAAAAATATTTAAATTTTTTAGAATTTGAAATTATATTTTAAAAAGTCATCTTTTTGCTCAAAAATTAAACAACCTAAAAATTAAACAATTAAATTTCTAGTTAAAAATTTATCTTTTTTTAGATGGAAACATAGTATTTTTAATTAAGAACTCATGTTTTTTGTTTAAGATTCATCTCTGTGGTTCAAAATTGAACTACTATGTGGACAATTCGTATTATTTATTGCATTAAACTGTTTGTGATTTAAATTAAAATCTTTTTTAGGTGTAAATTCGAAATATGTTTAAAAGTTAAATTACTTTGCTGAAAAATAATTTTTTTTTCGGAAAAATCGGAATTTTAATTTTAAGTTAATCATTAGAGTGGGGAATTTTGAAAGTGATTTTAAAATAAAAATATAATTATTCCATTTTAGGTTTAACACATATATATTCAATTGAAAATTGATCTTTTCAATTTGAAAATTCAACTAAATCTTCTTCTTCGGTTGAATTCAACTTTTTTTGTTAATAACTTTATCTCCGGTTGAAATATTACGTATCAGACGATTTTGTTGAAAATTATCTATTTCAGGTTGAAAATTTAACAATTTGGTAGCGAATTAAACTACATAGTTGTGAATTAACTTCCTCCTTAAAAAATCTGATTGGGTGTTAAAAATTCAATTTTGTTGTAGAAAATACGTCTTTTTTGTTAAATTCAACAGTTTTTTATTTATTATTGAAACTTTCTGTTTTTAAGCTTATTTTTTTATTTACAATTTAACTGTTCAAATTTTTAATAAAAATTTAACTTTTTAGATGAAAATTCGTCCTTTTTATTGAAAAATCGAATTTTTTGGAAAAATTGCATTATTTAAAAAAAATTTTGATGAAAATATTAATCTTTTTCTTTTAATTTATGATTTTGGATGTACTTCAATTATTTTGTGGTTAAAAACTTGCCTTTTCCAGTTAAAAATTTAACTATTTTAGTAGAAAATTCATATATTTGGGGTACGGGTAAAAAATTGTACTTTTTGGTAGGAAATTCATTGATTTTGTTGAGAATTCGACTTTATGGATAAAAAATTAATATATTTAAAAAAATTTCAAAGTTGATAATTTGTCGGGTTTATTGAACTAAATTAGTACAAAATTCCTTTTCTTCATTGTTGAAAATTAATTTTTAACTGAATATTCAGATATTCTATTTTTTGTTGAAAACTTATCTTTTTTAGTTGAAAATTCAACTATTTGCTTGCAAATACAATTATTATGGTGAAAAAATTGAAATATTATGTTAAGAATTAATGAAGAATTATTAACTATTTTGTTGAAATTCATCTTTTTGGTTTCATTTAAATTTTAGAAAATTCATTTATTTTGGTTAAAAAGTAATTTTTTAAACTGAAAATGTAACTATTTTTTTTTTAAATTTAATTTAGTTGAAATCAACAAGAAAAGAAGAATTTTCAAGCTGAAACTTCAATTGTTTCTATATAAAATTCAGATATGCAATTTGAAAAATTAAATTGTTTTTTGAAAAGTCTTCGTTTTTTATAAAATTAATCTTCTGGCTGTAAATTTAGCTATTTTGTTGAAATTAGTCTTTCTTAGTTTGATTTAACTGGTAGAACATTTGTTTATTCTGGTTGAAAATTAATTTTTTGAACTGAAAAGTAAAGAATTTAATTTTTGGTTGGTAAATTATATTTTCAATTCAAAAATTCAATTATTTTGTAAGTAAATCGAAGTATTATATTAAAAATAAAACTAATTTTTTTACAAATTAACGGCTTAAAAGAAAATCAACTTTTTTGTTGAAAATTTATATTTCCTTTTTGAAAATTCATTTTTTTGGTAGCAAATTAATCATGCGGCTGTGGATTGCACTATTTGGTTAAAATTTGTATTTTTTGGTTCTATCTAACTGGCAGAGAAATTATCTTTGTTTTTGTTAAAAATTAGTTTTTTAACCTGAAAATTTTCTTATTTAATTTTTGGTTGTAAACATATATTTTTAGTTGAAAATTTAATTACTTTAATGGAAAATTCAACTATTTAATTTCACACATAGTCTGATTGAAATAAAATAAAATTTTTTGTTGAAAATTTGTCGTTTTGTTAGAAAATTAATCTTCTGGCTGTAAATTGAACTATTTTATTTGATTCCTATTTTTTGGATCTATTTAACTTTTAGAAAATTGGTTTCTTTTGTTCAAAATCTTTTTATTTCAGTAGAAAATTCAATTATTTTACTTCTAATTTAACTATTATTTGACAAATTAACTATTTGGTAGAAACTTAACTTTTTTCTTGAAAATAAATATTTTCGAGTGCAAAATTCAATGGATTTGTTGAAAAATTATGTATTTTGTTAAAAAACTGTCTCTTTGGTAGAAATTTTATCTTCCGTTCGAGAATTAAACTATTTTCTTCAAATTCGTCTCTTTTGTTATTATATTAATTGATAGACAATTTTAATTTTTTGTTTTTAAAAATAAATTTTTTAAATTGAAAATGTGACTAATCCACCTCAAATTTAATAATTGGACCATGCTTGGTTAAAAATTTAATTATATTATTGAAATCTCAACTATTTATAGATTAATAGATGTTTATTGATATTATCAATAAGATTTGGAAAAAAAAAATTTTTTTTGCTCCTTCATACAATGTTTAGAGCGG
>NC_046664.1:25299397-25305846 GCF_010883055.1 Belonocnema kinseyi
AGAAACAGAAAAAAGTTCAATTTTCGACCAAACCAATTTCAATTTAAATCAAGAATCTTCTTATAGAAAAGTTCATTTTGAACACATTCGTTGAACTTTCAACCAACGAGCTGAATTTTCAATGAAAATTGATAAATTCTCAAAGAAGAAAATTTTCAACTGAAAAATTAAAAATTACTTTTAACAAAAAAAAACGAATTATTTACAAGTCAAATGGAACGAAAAAGATGAATTTGAACGAAAAAGTTGAATCCACATCCAGAAGATTAATCTATTACCAAAAAGATGAAATTTCAACCAAATATATGAATTTTCACCAAATCAGTTAATTTTTTCACCTGAGCTTATGAATTTTCAACAAAAAGTTTATTTTCTATATGAATCAGTTACTTTTTAAAATTGTTACTTTAATTCTTAACATAAAGGAAATTTCTTTGGTTAAAAATTAAAGTATTTTGTTGTAAATTAAATTATTTGGTTAAAAATATTATTCTACTTTTTTGAAAATTAAACAATTTTGTTAAAAAGTATCGTTGTTGTTAAAACGTTTAAACTTTTTTTGAAACTTTGTCCTTTTTTGTTAAACACTAAACTATTTTCTTGATAATTTGTCTTTTTTGGCTGATTTTAACTGAATTTTTTTTTATAGTTACATTTTCAGTTTAAAAAATTACTTTTTAACAAAAATTAATAAATTTTCTAGAATTTAAATAAAACCAAAAAGATCAGTTTCAACAAAATAGTTAACAATTCTTAATTAATTCTTAACATCATAGTTTAATTTTTTTACCAAAATAATTGAAGTTTCAACCAAATAGTTGAATTTTCTACTGAAAAAAAGGTTTAAAAAAAAATAGAATAGCTGAATATTCAGTTCGAAACTCATTTTTAACAACAAAGGAGAAGAATTTTGTAATAATTCAGTTCAATAAGAAAGGCAAATTATGAACTTTAAAATTTTAAAAAGAGGAAATTAATTTTCTATCCAGAAAGTCGAATTTTCAACAAAATCGGTGAATTTTCTACCAAAAAGTACAATTTTCAGCCCGTACCCCAAATATTTAAATTTTCTACCAAAATAATTGAATTTTTAACCCCCAATAAGATTTTTTAAGGAAAAAGTTAATTTACAACTTGAAATAGTGAATTTTCCACGAAATTTTGTAATAGCTAATATTTTAACCGGAAAAAGTTTTAATTAAAAAAAAAAAACAGTTGCATTCAACCAAAGGCGACGATTTAGTTCAATTTTCTAATTGAAAATATCAATTTTCAATTGAAAATATAAGTATTACACCGAAAATAGAATAATTATATTTTAAAATAACTTTTCAAATTGCCCACTATGAAGATTCACTTTAAACTAGAATTCAGATTCTTCACAAAAAAAAAATTTTTAGCGAAGTAATTTAACTTCTAAACAGTTTTTGGATTTACACCCAAAAAAATTTTTAATTTAAATTGCAAACAGTTTGAAGCAATAAATTATACGAATTTTCCACATAATAATTAAATTTTGAAGCACGGAGATGAATTTTAACTAGAAATTTAATTGTTGAATTTTTAATTTGTTTAGTTTTTGAGCAAAAAGATAACTTAAAAAAATATTTCTAAATTCCAAAAAAAAAAAAATATTTTTAACCAAACAGAAGAATTTTTAAATAAAACAAAAATCGAAACGAAAAATCTAGAAAAAGGGAAGTATTTTTATATACGAAAGTGATTATCAAACATATTTTCATTCCAAAAGAAGAATTTTTTTCAATCTAAATGTTTTTTTAACCAAAAAGAATTTTTATTAAAAATTATAAATACTGGAATTCATCAAAAATAGGCAAATTTTCGACAAAATGGTTCAATCTTCAACCAAAGGACTTAATTGTTGATCAGTAGTGTTAAAAAAATATTTTTTAGTCGCAAAAACATTAAACCTAATAATATGAATTTGTAACAAAAAAGTTTATTTTTATTCAAAATTTAATTTTAATGTCGAAAGAAAAATCATTTAAATTGATTGCATTTTTTAAAGCCTGGTTTCACTCTAATAGTTGAACTTTTAAACCAAAAATATAAATATATTAAAAAACATTTCAAATAATTTTTTACTACAAAAATACAATTTTTCAACAAAATACATGAATACGCAACCCAGTAATTGAATTTTCCTACAAGAATAATAATTTTTTACGAAAACCAAAGAATTTTCAGCAAAAAAAATATTAACAAAATGGTTTAATTTTCAAACTAAGAAGATTTCAATAAAAAGTTAAAATTTAACAAGCAAAAAATATTTTATTTCATTTGTTAAAAAGTGGGATTCTAGAAAAAAAAACGAATTTTCAACAAAATAGCTCAATCCTCAATCAAAACCGTTTAATTTCCACCCAGCTGTATTTTTTACTAATAAAATAATTCAAATTAAAAGATGAATTTCCTAACCTGAAGAATAATTTTCTACAAAATAAAAGAAATTTCAAAAACATACAAAATAAATGTTTATGTAAGGAAGACAATTTATTCCCATAAACAAAGTAAATAAATTTTTAATTCTAAAAATTAATGTTTTAAACAACAAGAAACGAATTTCAAAGAAGAAGGTTCAATTTTTGACTAAACCAATTTTAATTTAAATCAAGATTTTTCTAAAAGAAAAATTGATTTTTAACACAGTAGTTGAACTTTCAATCAACGAGATGAATTTTCAATAAAAATTGATAAATTGTCAAAGAAGAAAATTATTTTGTTAAAGATTCAGCCGGTTACCAGCGGCTGGTGTGTTTTGATGATTAAATTAATTTTTAATAACTACATTGATTTTTATAAGATTAAAAATATTTTTATTAAATTAAAAATGTTTTTAATGTAGGAAAGTTAGGTGATTTAGGTAATATTGGTAAAGTTGCTTTAAACCAATATTTGCCTTATTGAAAATTCAGTTGGCGGCAATTGTTTCTAATTAAGGAAGAAGATACTCATAAATAAATTCCTTTATTCCCCAAAAAGTTGGTAAAAAATAAATAAATATCATTTGTTGATACTTTTAAATATAAAAATTATTTATACTTATTATAAGAAAAAGGTTGTGGGAATTTAGCTCGACCGCAAATCATTAAAATGTAATGTTGGATAAAATTTTGACGTAATATATTTCGTTTTCCTCAAGTTTTATTACTTCATAATGTTGATGGTTTACTGCCATTATTTGAACAAATCAGTTCGTAAATGTACACTTTATTAAAAGGCTTTTAATATTATAAAAGTATATATTATTTATTTATTTATCAAAGAAATGATCGAAATTATTTTTCTTTCATTCTATAAAAAAAACCTTGATAAGACTTTAAAAATTCTACGGTTTGTCCAGACAGAGGATAAAAATCTTTTTGGGTTCAAAGTTTAACTACTTAGTGGAATTACTTTGGAATAAATAAATAATTAATATATTAATAATAATAAATTAATTAATTTGAAATAATTGATTTATTTATTCATAATCAATCATTTATAAAGTAGAATTACTTTGTTGAATATTAATTTTTTTGATTGATGATTCATCATTTTAGTTGAAAACACTTTTTCAAAATTTAACTATCTCGATGCAAATATTTTGCCGTTTAAGGTAATTTTTTTATAATGTGAAAATTTAACTATTCCATGTTTGGTTTAAAATTTATCTTTTTTGGATGAGAATTTCTGTATTTTTTTGAAAATTTGTATCGATCTTTCTGTTAATTAATTCACATCTTTAGTGAAAAATTCCTTTAAAAATTCCAAATATTATTCAAAATGTATATGTTTTGAAAAAATTATTCTGTTTTGCTACAAAATTAATCTTTTTGATTGAAAATTCATTTCTTTGATGGAAAATTAGATTTTTGATAGAAAATTAATTTTTTAAACTGACAGTTCAACTATTCTATTTTTTTCGAAAATTAATCTTTTTTAGTAGCCATTCATTTTTTACAGTGTGTAATAATTCATCATTTTAGTTGGAAACCCGTCTTTCAAAATTTAACTTTTCGGTTGAATGTATATTTTCATTCTGAATTAATTTTTTTTATTGTTGCAAATTTGACTATTCTACATTTGGTTTAAGATTGGTCTCTTTCTGTTAAAAATGAATGTATTGTGTTGGAAATTTGTCTTTTGTGGTAGAATATTAATCTTTTTAACAACTAATTCAAATTTTTTTCTGAAATTCGTATTAAAATTAAAATTTTTGTTGAATCTTCATATATTTTATTAAAAAATAATCCATTTTGCCAGAAAATTAACATTTTTGATTAAAAATTAATATCTTTAATTGAAAATTATTTTTTTTTAATTGAAAATTAATATTTTCAAATAATAATGTAACTTTTATATTTATTGTTAAAAATGATACTTTTCACAGACATTAAAATTTTTGTTATTAACCTTAATCGATTTGGTTGCAAATTTAAATATTTTCTGGAAAAGTTATCTTTTTTCATGAAAAATGTTCTACTATTGGAATAAAAATTAATTTTTTTAAAGAATTATTATTTTTATTAAAAATTAATACCCTTACTTAGAAATGTAACAGATATATTAAAACTTAGACTTTTTGGATAGAATAGAATTTTTAAGCTGAAAATTTAATTATTTTCTGTTTAGTTAAAATTGTCCTTTTTTAGTTGAAAATTTCTGTATTTCGTACAAACTTTGTCTTTGGAGTTAGAATTGTCACCCTCCTGATGACTACTTCACATTTTTGAATGAAAAAACCTTCAAAAATTTTACTTTGTTTATTAAAAAAAATTCATTTCTTTGACTGGCACTTATTATTTTTTTAATTAAAAATTTATTTTTCAACTGGAAATATAACTATTCTATATATGGTCCAAAATTGATATTTCTTGATAGACATTTAAATTTGTCGTTTAAATTTCATGTATTTGGTTGTATATTTAACTATTAACTTGAAAATTTAACTATTGGTGTGAAAATCCATTATTTCGTTCAAGATTAATTATTTTAGGGAAAAAATATGTATTTCCCTAAAAATTTAACTATTTTGTGGAGAATTTGTTTCTTGTAAAAATGATTTTTTTGCTGAAAATTTAATTTTCTATATTTGCTTTAACGCTTATCTTCTTCAGTTAAAAATTCAGCTATTTGGTAGAAAATTTCTTCTTTTTTTTGTTTGTTAAAACTTTTATTTTGTGACAGAATATTAATCTTGTTGGTTGAAAATTTCTTCAAAAATTAAAAATTTCTTTGAAAATGTATGTATTATTTTTTTGTATTTAAAATTAATTTTTTGTAATAAAAATTTAATTATTCAATTTTCTGTCCAATATTTATGTTTCCTGATAGACATGTCATTTTGTGGGTTAAAAGTTTATCTATTTGGGTGAAATTTCTTGTTACAAAATTCATCGTTTGGATTTAAAATTCCACTATTGGATTGAAAATTCAGTTTTTTATTTTACGATTCATTATTTTGATTAGAAATGAACTTTTTTTACTTAAAAATGTAAATATTTTGTTTAAAATTTTTTTTTAAGTTAAATTTTTTTACTCAAAATGTAGCTAGTTCATTTTTATCAGAAAATTGGTCGAAATGTAATACTTTAATAAAAAAAAAACCTTGATAAGACTTCAAAAATTCTACGTTGTCCAGGCAGAGGATAAAAATTTTGTTGGGTTAGAAGTTTGACTACTTAATGCAATTGCTTTGGAATATATGAATAATTAATATATTAATAATCATAAATTTATTTATTCCAATTAATTAATTAATTTATTCATATTTAATAATTTATAAAGTAAAATTACTTTCTTAAAAATTCATTTTTTTGATTGATGATTCATCATTTTAGTTGAAAATCCTTTTTTCAAAATGTAACTATCTTGATAGAAATATTTGGTTGTATAAAGCACTTTTTTTATAATGTGAAAATTTAGCTATTCTATGTTTGGTTTAAAATTCATATTTTTTAATTGGTTTAATATTTGGTTGAAAATTTCTAAAAACATTCCAAAGTTTGTAAAAAATTTATATATTTTTAAAAAAATTAATCTGCTTCACTGCAAAATTAGTCTTTTTGATTAAAAATTTATTTCTTTTATGGAAAATTAGATTTTTTATTGAAAAATTATTTCTTGAACTGAAAGTACAACTATTCTATTTCTTTTCGAAAATTTATCTTTTTAAATAGCCATTCATTTTTTTTGGCTTATAATAATTCATAATTTTTGTTTAAAACACGTCTTTCAAAATTCAAATTTTCGGATAAAAGTATATTTTCGTTGTGAATTAATTTTGTTTATTGTTGAAAATTTGACTATTCTACATTTGGTTTAAGATTCATCTCTTTCTGTTGAGAATTGAGACTCCGGATTCTATAACCACGCATAAAATTTGCCTGGCCGCTTCAGGCCGCTCGAGTTGGCCCCTGATGGCTTGAAAATCAGTTTTCGAAAAT
>NC_046664.1:25305946-25319487 GCF_010883055.1 Belonocnema kinseyi
AGAGGTGATAATTATTATCACCTCTCACGCGCTCGATCAGTGCTATTTGAATGATTCTATTATAATATTTAGTAAATTTTCTTGTCTGAAAAATTAAGTTTTTTTGATTTTTTACAGAAACAGTGAAAGATACAACTTCATTTTTGCTCAAATTCCTTTTAAAATTAATAATCTTGTTGAAAATTCATATATTTTATTGAAAACAAATCTGATTTGTTGGAAAATTAACCTTTTTGATTAAAAATTAATTTCTTTGATTGAAAATTATTTGTTTTTGAATTAAAAAATAATATTTGCAACTAAAAATGTAGCTTTTCTATTTATTGTCGAAAAATTAAACTTTTGACAGACATTTACATTTTTTTGTATTACAACTCATCTATTGGGTTACAAATGTAAATATTTTCTTGAAAGGTTTTTTTTTCGTGGAAAATTCATTTTTTGGGTTGAAAATTCTACTATTGCAATGAAAATTCATTTTTTCTAAGATTTATTATTTTTATCAGAAATTAAAAACTTTACTTAAAAATGTAACAGTTATGTTAAAAATTAGACTTTTTTATGAGTGAAGAATTTTTAAAGCTGAAAAAATAATTATTTTATGTTTAGTTTAAAATGACTTTTTTTCATTTGAAAATTTCTGTATTTTTTAGAAACTATATCTTTGGCGGTAGAATTTTCATCTTACTGATGACTAATTTACATTTTAGTTGAAAATTTCTTCAACAATTCCAAAGTTGGTTCAAAATTTATACATTTTGTTAAATATTCATCTATTTTGCAAGAAAATCCACTTTTTTATTTTCAAAAATGCATTTCTTTGCCTGGAAATTAATTCTTTATTTTTTTTATTATTAATTCATTTTTTCAACTGAAATTGTAACTATTCTATATGTGGTCCAAAATTTATACTTCTTTATATGAATTTAAATTTGCTGTTTAAAATTCATTCATTTAACTGTATATTTAACTATTAGCTTGAAAATTCAAATAATAGTTTGAAAATCCATTATTTAGTTGAAGATTCATTATTTTAGTAACAAATTTATTTATTTCATTAAAAATTTAATTATTTTGTGGAGAATTCGTTTCTTGTAAAAATTCAGCTATTTGGTAGAAATTTTGTTATTTTTTTAAAACTGTGTCTTCTGTGATAAAATATTAATCTTGTTGGTTGAAAATTTCTTTAAAAATATAAAATTTAGTTTAAAATGTATTTATTCTGTCAAAAACTAATCTTTTTTTGATAGAAAATTAATTTTTTTGGTTGAAAATTAATTTCTAAAATTGAATTTTTTTTTAATTATTCGATTTGCTGTCAAATATTTATGTTTCCTGATAGACAGGTCATCTTTTGGACTAAAAGTTGATCTGTTTGGGTAAATTTTTTTGGTACAAAATTCATCGTTTGGGTTTAAAAGCCACTATTCGATTAAAAAATCACTTTTTTTTTAAATTTTACAATTAATTCTTTCAGTTCGAAATTCATTTTTTAACTCAAAAATGCAACTATTTTGTTGAACATTGTTTTTTTTTGTTAATTAAAAATTAAATTTTTAAAAATAAAAATGTAGGTATTTCATTTTTATTACAAAATTGGTTGAAATGAAAATATTTTTTAGTGGAAATATCAACTATTAAACATCGTCATTTTGGTTGAAAATTTGCTTTTTCTTAGTTGAAAATTAATATATAAAATAATTATTATACCTGAAGAGTTACGCGGGCATGCAGTAGGTGTATGATAATTATAACGTAATATACCTGTATCGACATTTGAGCAGTTTGCGTTCACAAGTTTGAGAAGTGGAAGAGGGGGCAGAAGTGTGAGGAGGGGCGGAGGGGCAGGAGGGGAAAGCCCTTTCTAAAATCGCGAGAATGGCTGGCTGGCTGGGCAGGCGTTGAGTGGGAGGTGGGGGTACGCACTATTTCCTAATTCTAATGTCCAATCTAACCCAGGCTAGGGAACACGCGCGAGCCGAGAAGAAAACGAAAGTACGGAGAAAGTCATCGCGAATGGCTACCTGCCCGCCTGCTTGCCTGGAGACCAAAGAGACGCCTTTTTCGTTCTTTTTGCCAATTCAGCTTGCCCTACTACCTTTATAACTCATTACTATTCTTATTTTATTATTATTTCACTTTCTGTACACTCCACTTCCACTTTCCCCTTTCCTCGTTGCCCCTTTAATATCTGATCATTTCCCTTTGACCTTTCACTTTCATCCTGCTTCTTTGACCCTTTTTTTTCTTCTTTGACCCTTTCATCATTATTTTTTTACCTATCTTTTTTTCATCTTTGACCCTTTTCTGTTTGACCCTTTCCTCTTTGACCATTTTCTCTTTGACCCTTTTCTCTTTGACCCTTTTTTTCCTTGACGTTTGAACCTTTCGCCCCTTTCGTACGATTAGGGAAGAAAGATATAAATTTTCAACCAAATAGTTGAATTTTCGACATGAAAAGATTAATTTTTAATCAAAAATGGAATAGTTAAAGTTCACTTTAAAAAAATCGGCAAAAAAAAAGAAAATACATGAATCTTCAAATAAAAAACATCAATTTTCAATATAATATATTAATTTTTAACCTAAAATGAAACATTTACATTTTTAGATAAAATAAAAATTGTCAACCGTAAAAAAATTAATTTTTAAGCTAGAATAAAATAGATAAATTCTCAGTTAAAAAAATTAATTTTTACCTAAAAAGCGACTATACAATAAAATATACTGCAATTTTTGCCAAAAATAATAATCTCCAACGAAAAGTAATAATTTCTTACTAGAGAATACAAATTTTGAACGAAATAATTGATTTTTAACTTTAAAATTTCAACTTCAAATAAAATATAAAATAGTTAAGTTTTTAGCTTAGAAATTAATTTTTCAGCAAAAAAAAAAAGAGTTTTTCGCAAAAATCATGAATTTTCCATTAAAATGTTGAATCTTTAACCTGGAAAGTTAATTTAAAAAAAAAATTAATTTAACTTTGAACTAAACAGTTGAATTTACAAACAAAGAAGATAAATCTTCAACCAAAAATTTCAGCTTTGAACGAAAAAGATGAATTTTTATCGCCCAAAAAACAAAAAATGTAATACTTGATATTTCAACTCAAAAGGATTTTAATTTTAAATAAAAAAAAAATTGAATTCAAGTAGAAAAACGAATTTTTAAACCAAAAGTTAAATTTTAAACTTATGAAATAAATTATCAATGAAATAAATAATAAGTTAAGAAAAATATTAACTATTTACCGAGAAAAGACGTTTTTGAAACAAATAGTAAATTTTCGAATTAAAAATCTCAAATTTCGATCAGAGATTGAATAGTTCAATTTTTATTCTAAAAAATGAATTTTTAACAAAAAATAAAAGATTTTTCAACCAATGAGATAAATTCTTAACTAGAATTTTCAATGAAATTTCAAATAAAAAAGTTAATTTTTAATCAAGTAGTCTCATTTACATCTAAAAAGACCAACACTTAAACAAAAAGCAAATAGTTTAATTTTCATTAAAAAAAAAAAAACAATTTGCAACAACATTTTGTAAAAAGTTACATATTCAACTAAAATGATAAACCTTCAACTAGACTAATTAAATATTTACTTTAAATAAAATTCCAATAAAGGAAAAACGATTATTTCACAAAAAATATAATTTTTCGATCAAGAAGAATTTTCAACTGAAATGAAGAATCAAGACAAATTACTTTTAACAAAATTTTTTTAATTTTCTACAAATACGAATTCTCAACAAAATTGTTGAATGCTCAAACAAAAAGAAAAACTTTTTAACAAAGCGTTTAAATGTTTAAATATCAAGGATACTTTTTAACAAAATTATTTAATTTTCAAGAAAGTAGAATCATTTTCAATCAAGTAGACGATTATACAACTAAATATTTAAATTTATAGCTAAAAAGCAGGGTTTTTAACTAAAGTTATTAATTTTTCAAGTAGAGTGGTTAAATTTGTAGTAAAAAAGTCAATTTTCAAACATACAATTGTTTGAAACTAATAATTAAAATTTTGAGTTTAAGACATTAATTTTCACTTAAAATGATGCCTTTCAAACACTAGAAATTTTTAACCAAGTAGTTGAATTTTTAACTAAATAAGACTAATTCTATACCAAATTGTTGAATTTTCATTTAAAAAGATTAGTTTTCAACCAAAAATGAATCAGCGGAATATTTAGTTTAGAAATTAGTTTTTAAGAAAGAAAAAAGAATTTTGAACTAAATTAGTTCTATAAAAAAGAAAAAATTCCTAACTTTAAAATTTCTTTTCACCACAAAGGTATTGTTACATTTTCAACAAAAAATTATATTCTTTCGAAAAAATAAAATCAAAGAATTTTCAAAAACATAGTAAAATTTTTATCCACGGAGATAAATTTCTTACTAAAGCTAATCATTCTTAAACTAAAATCGGTAAATTCTCCGGAAAAAAATTAATGTTAACACAAAAAAAAGTTTTTTTAACAAACAAAGTAGTTCAACTTCCTATCACGAATTTAAATTTTTACCAAAAATATTAATTTTCTACAAAAAGATATAATTTTAAACAAAAAACATTATTTGCAACCGAGAAGATGACTTGTCGCACAAGAATCTTGATTTTCTACAAGAAAAAAAAATGTTAACAAAATGCAGTAATTTTGAACTAAAAAAAGACAAATTTTCAAGAAATGTAAAACTGCTAAATTTTCAGATAAAAAAATCCTTAACCAAAAAAACCAAATAGGCCAAATAAACAAGAAAAATTTTTAACTCAAAACGGAACAGTTAAATTTTCTTTACATTTCCTTTGAAAATATTGATATTTTTTGTTTGAAAATTCGCCTTTAGCGGGGAAAATTAATCTACTCATTCAAAAATTCCAGTTTTTGAATGAAAATTGAACTATTAAATTTTTAATTAAAAATTAATCTATTTTCGCTGGAAATTGGACTACTTTGTTAAAAGTTAAACTGCTTGGTTGAAAATTAATTTTTAAAAATAAATAACCTTTTTTAATAGAAAACTTAATTATTTAATTTTTGATATAAAATTAATCTTCTCGATTCAAAATTAAACTTCTTGGTTGAAGTCTGAATTATTTTGTCTTCTAAAAAGTTTAATTAATTGGTGAAAATTTAAATAGTTTTTGGTTGAAGCTAATACTTTTCCTTCGAAAATTGCATTATTTAGTTGAAATTTCATTTTTGTAGATTAGCCAACACTGTACTTTACGGGAAATTGATCTGTTTTGCCTTAAATTCATCTGGCTTAGTTAAAATTGACAAATTTTTACTTGTAAATTTTTTTTAAATGAATTTTTAAACTAAAAAATTAGCTGTTCGGTCGAAAATTCATGTATTTTTTGTTAAAAATTGGTCTTCTCTAGTTGATAATTCAACTAGTTCTTTGAAAATTTATGTATTTCTTCAAAAATCAAGTATTGTGCTAAAAAATTATCTTTTTGGGTTGCAAATTGAACTGATTTCTTAAACATTCTTTTTTTTATGTTTGACTAAAAATCTAACTTCGTGGTTCATAATTCAGGAAATTTTTTAAAAATTTATCTTTGTAGCTTGAAAAATTAACAAATTTAATTTAAAATGTCAATATTTTATTAAATAATTAATCACTTTGTTGAAAATTTACCTATTTTGTTCAAAATTCTTTTTTTTTAGTGGAACACGCAACTATTGTATTAAGAAGCCTTATTTCTATTTAAAAATTCATTATTTTAATTTTTAGAAAAAGGAACTATGCGGTTAAAAATTATCACTTTTTTAGATTTAGATTTTCGGGTTAAAAATTCAATTGTTTTGCAAAAATGATTAATTTTGGCTTGAAAATTCCACAATTTGGTTATAAATTGACCTGTGTGTTTGGAATTACATCAGTTAGGTAGAAAATTAAATTATTTGATTAAAAAATTAAACTATTTAGTTATAAATTAAATTTTCATAAAAATTTTAATGATTAAAAATGTATACTTTTCCATTTTTGGTTTAGAGTTGGTATTTTGCACTTCAAATTTCAAATTCTGAAAATAATAAATAATTAATAAATAGTAAATAATGAAAATAAAAATAAATAATAATAATAAATAATAAGAAATAATAAAACGTTTACGTTTAAAAATGCTAGAGTTTCGTTAAAAAATTAGCTTTTGTCGTTAAAGGTTTCTCAGTTGAAAAGTCAGATTTTTAGTTCAAAATTCAGCAACTGGGTTAAAAATTGAACATTTTTCTCCATCATTCTTCTTCGAAAATACCACAATTTCATTAAAAATTAATTTTTGTAGGTTGAAAAATTAACAATTTTTTGTATAATTACATTATATTCTTGAAAACTTTTATTAGTTATTTGAATTTAAATTGATGGATTATGCTTAAAATTTTATCAGTTAGGTAGAAAAATTTAATTATTTGATTAAAAAATTCAACAATTTGGTTATAAATTAAATTTTTGTAGAAAATTAAATTATTACAATTTTTATTTTTCCTTTTTTGATTCAGTTTGTCTTTTTTAGTTAAAACTTCAAATGATAAAAATAATTTAATCATAATGCAAATTTAATTATTTTATTTTGGGTTAAAAAAATTCATCTCTGTTGGTAGAAATTTCATCATTCTGTTTAAAATGGTTAAAGTTCGTTAAAAAAAAATTTTGCCTTTGAAAATTTCTAAGTAAGAAATTCAACAATTTGGTTAAAAATTCTCCTACAAAAAATTGAAAATTTAATTGTTTTCGTTAGTACAATCATTTTTCTTCTAAAATTCGATTATTTGGTTGAAAATTATTTTTTGTGGGTAGAACAATTAACAATTTCGTTTAAAATTCAACTATGCTATTGATAATTTAATTAATTATTTATTGAAATTGAAATTTATTTATGGTAAGAAATTCACCTTTCGTAGTTGAAGTACATGAATAAGTTTGAAATTTAGAATTTTTTTTAGTGTTTTAAATTTCGGTTAAGTTTCCGCCCATGCATTTATCGTATGGTTTAATAAGGACATTGGGCCCAAAACTGGTATAGGACTCCAAATTGAAATAGGGTTAAATTAACATAGAGTCCACAATTGATATCGAACCCAAATTCGACGCAGCCCCTTAATACGACAGATTAAAAAATAGGCATACAGCTGAAAATAAAAACATCGGCCTAAGTTCGGCATGAGGCCCAAAATTGTTGTAAGTAAAAAAAAAAGACATATAACTCAAAACAGACATTAGGCCCCAATTCGACATAGATCCTAAATTCGACAGATGGCTAAAATAGACATAGGGCCCAAAATATTCACACAGACAACAATAAAAATAAGGCCCAAATATTACACAGGGTCCAATATAAACAGAAGGTTCAAAAAGATATAGCCCTAAAACTGCAATAGGGCACAAACTGGTATAGGCTCGAAAACTTTTATAGGGCCCAAATTCGATATTGTACCGGAACTCGACAGAGTGCCTAAAATAAACATATAGCTCGAAGTAGAAATAGTCCGCATGTGGAAAAGGGTAAAAATGGATATAGAGCCAAAATTTGAGATAAGTCCTGAATGATATAGAGGGCCCAAAATAGACATAGAGCTCAAAACAGACACATGACTCAAATTTGGCATAGGTCTGTACAATTGATATAGGGCTTTACTTCAGCATAGGGCCTAAAGTATTCATTTGGTCCAAAATTTATATGGAGCCCGAATTTGACATAGGGTCCCAAATTTATATAGGGCCTGATTTCAAGAGAGGACTCAGCATAGGCATATAGATGAAAATACACGTAGAACCCAAATTTGATATTTGATTAAAAATTGACATAGGACTTAAATTCCAAATAGGTCCTTAATTCAACAGCTGGTCCCCAAATCATGTAACCCAAAATAGACATAAGACCCAATTTGGCAATAGGGTCTGAATAGACATAGGTCCTGAATTCGATAGATGGTCCCAAATATAAATAGAGCCCAAAAGATTCATATATTCTAAAATTGACATAGGGGTAAAATATCGCACAGGATCCAAAACTGATATAGGACTTAATTTCAGGATAGGGCCTAAATATACATAGATCCTAAATTTGGCAAATGATCCCAAATAAACATAGGATCCAAAATGTTCAAATAGTCGAAAATTGGCATCGGGATAAGATATTAAATAGGGTCCAAAATTGACATAGGGCCAAATTTTTCAATAGGGCCTGAATAGAAATAGAGTCCACAATTGACATAGCTCGCAAGATGGGCATATGGTCTAAAATATACATAAGGCCCAAAGTAGGCGTATAACCCATAATATTCTTATAGTCCAAGACTGAAATGCGGTTAAAGTATTGCACAGAGCCCAAAATTGATATAGGGCCCAGTTTTAGGATAGGGTCTAAATAGAAACAAACAATAAATTTAACATATGGTTCCGAATAGACATAGGTCCCAAAATCGGCATAAGTTCAAAATTTTCATATAGTACCATATTGACATAGGGGTAAAATATTAAACAGGACCCAAAATTAATATAGGGCCCAAGTTAGGAAAAGGACCCAAAAAGGCATAGGTCCTAAATTTGTCAGATGATTCCAAATAAACATAGGACCCAAAATGTTCATATAATCCGAAATTGACATGAAGTTAAAATATTGCACAGAGTCCAAAATTGATATAGGGCCCAATTGAAAATAGGGCCAAATGGACAAAGATTCAAAAATTCACATAGCTCGAGTGATAAGCGAATGGTCTAAAATAGACATAGGACCCCAAATATACATATATACCAAAAGATTTGTATATTTTAAAATTGATATAGGGGTAAAATATTGCACAGGGTCCAAAACGGATATAGGACTGAATTTCGGAATAGCGCGTAAATGGACGCAGGTCCTTAATTCGAAAGATGTTACCAAATAGAGATAGGGCCCAAAATAGACATATGTCTTGAAAGATTCATATAATCCAAAATTGATATAAGGGTCAAATATTATACATGGCCAAAAAGTGATATAGGGCCTAATTTCGGAATAGTGCCTAAAAATGCATAGGTCCTACATTTGAAAGATGATCCAAAATAAAAATAGGAACCAACATATTCATACAGTACAAAATAGATATAGGGATAAAATATTTCACAGGGCTCAAAATTGATATAGGGCCTAATTTTGAAATGCGGCCCAAATAGATATAAAGTCCACAATTGTCATAGGTCACAAGATAGGAAAACGGTCTGAAATAGACATAGGGCCCAAAATAGACATATGGCTCAGATTATTCATATAGTCCAACATTGACATGGAAGTAATATATTGCAAGGGCCCAAAACTGATAAAGGACCCAATTTCAGAATGGGGCATAAATGGATGCAGGTCCTCAATTAAATAGATTGTATCGAATATACATAGTGCCCAAAGTAGACATATGCTTTAAAATATTCATATAGTCAAAAATTGACATGAGGCTAAAATATTATACAGGGCCCAAAATTGATATAAAGTCCTATTCTGAAATAAGGCCAAAAAATGCATAGGTCCTAGATTAGACAGATAATCCGAAATAAACATAGGATCCAGAATATTCATATAGTCCAAAATAGACACGGGGGTCAAATTTTGCACAAGGCCCAACATCGATATAGGGACCAATTTCAGAATAGGGCCCAAATAGTCAATGCGTCCAAAATTGACATAGGTCGCAAAAAGAGCAAAGGGTCCATAATAGAGATAGGACCCAAAATTGAAATACGATCGAACATTGACAAAGGGCTAAAAATATTAGCACCTAAAATTACGAAACCCTTCCTTGTACTTTGAATAATTTTATCTACGAAATTTGTATTTTTTCCTTTATTTGGTTGACTTTTCAGAAGCTAATGCTTCATGTATAATTGTAGAACTGTACACTTGTACAGGCATGTACTTGCGACAGTTTTACACCAAGTGGTGACACAACACCCGTGACTTAGGTCTTAGAGTCACGATATGTACTTTGAGTCTCGGATCATTATCTGGGACATCCTTTCATCGGATCAGCTAACGAGTACACCGAACGACTGTTTGCAAAGATGCAGATATTCCCCCTAACAAAGGATGCTCAATATTTGTTCTTTGCTCCACAACACTTTTCTCGCCACGCCTTACACTTCTTATATTTTTGCATCCAGAAAAAAAATGCAAATGCAAATTACACCGGTAAAGGTGTACACATGCCTTTCTTGGAGAGGCATACAAGTAGAGTTCAAGTGAAAATATCGACTATGGTAATTGAGGAGGGGTTATTACAATTCCTACGAATAAGGTGCAGCGGAGATGGATTACTCCCGATTATATTAGATTACTCTGGATTACATCCTTGTACAGAATTACTCTCGATTACCCCACATTACCCTGGATTATACCACATTACCCTGGATTACCTCCCTATACAGAATTACTCTCCACTACTCTGGATTACCTTTGGATTACCTCTTATTATCATCTTATAAGGAATTACTTTGTATCACCCAAAATTACTCCGCATTATATCGGATTATCCTAGATTACCTCCTTATATAGAATAACGCTGGATTACCAAAGATTACTCTGGATTATATCGGATTACCTTGAATTCCCTCCTTGCGCAGAATCACTCTCGGTTACCCAAGGTCACTCTGGTTTATATCGGATTACTCTTGATTATCTCCCTATAGAGAATGACCCTCGACTAACCAAGATTACTCCGCATTATATTGGTTTACCTCCGTAAACAGAATTACTCTCGATTACTCGAGATTACCCTGGGATTACACTAGATTACCTCCTTATAAAGAATTAATTTGTGTTACTCAATACCACTCTGTATTATGTCGTATTATCCTGGATTACTTCCTTATAAAGAGTTACTTTGTATTATATCAGATTATATCAGCATTATATCAGATATTCTTTTTAAAGAATTACTTTGTATTCCCAAGTTCGTTACAAATTATAGCGGATTATCGCGGATTCCCTCCTCTAACAGAATTAATCTCGATTACCCGAGATTACACTAAGATTACAACAGATTACCTTCCTATAAAGAATTACTTTGTATTACCCAATATCGCTCTGCATTATATCGTATTATTCTGGATTACCTTCTTAAACAGAATTCCGCCAAATTGCCAAAGATCACTCTGGATTATATTGGATTACCCCCTTACGCCGAATTATTTTAGGTTACCCAAGATTACTTTGGATTATAGCTGATTGCCCTAGATTATTTTCTTACAGAGATTAACTTTTGATTACTCGGGACAACCCTGCGATTACCCTAGATTCCCTCCTTAAACAAAAACACTCTCGATTGCCCAAGACTATTCAGGATTATATCGGATTACCCTGGATTACCTCCTCATGCAGAATTACTCTCGGTTAACCAAAATTACTCTGGATGATATCGGATACACTGGATTACCTCCTCATGCAGAATTACTTTTGGTTAACCACAATTACTCTAGATGATATCGGATTACCTCGGATTACCTCCTCAAGAAGAATTACTCTCGATTACTTGAGATTGCAATGGGATTACCCCAGATTACTTCCTTATAATGAATTACTGTGTATTACTGAGTATCACTCTGCATTATATCGTATTATCCTGGGTTACCCCCTTATGCCGAATTATTCTCGGTTACCCAAGATTAGCTTGGATTATAGCGGACTAACCTAGATTGTTTCCTCATAGAGATTTACTCTCGATTACTCAAGACAACCCTGGGATTACCCCAGATTACCTCCTTAAACAGAAACATTCTCGATTAGCAAAGAATGCTCAGTATTATATCGGATTACCCTGGATTACCTCCTTATGAAGAATTACTCTCGATTTACCAAGATTACTCAGTATTATATCGGATAACCCTGGACTACCTCCTCATGCAGAATTACTCTCGGTCAACCAAGATTACTCTAAATGATATCGGATTACCTCGGATTACCTCCTCAAGCAGAATTACTCTAAATTACCCGAGATTACCGTGGGATTACACCAGATTACTTCCTTATAATGAATTACTGTGTATTACTCAATATCACTCTGCATTATAGCGTATAATCCTGGATTACTTTCTTCTACAGAATTACTCTAAATTACCCAAGATTATTCTGGATTACATTGGATTACCCTGGGTTACCCCTTTACACTGAATTATTCTTGGTTACCCAAGATTACTTTGGATTATAGCGGACTAACCTTGATTGTTTCCTTATAGAGATTTACTCTTGATTACTCGCGATAACCCTGGTATTACCCCAGATTATCTTCTTAAATAGAAACACTCTCGATTAGTTAAGATTACTCAGTATTATATCGGATTACCCTGGATTACCTCCTTTTGCAGATTTTCTCTCGGTTAACCAAGATTATTTTGGATTATATTGGATTACATCTGATTACCTCTTCAAGCAGAATTACTCTCGATTACCTGAGATTACGGTGGGATTACCCCAGATTACTTCCTCTTAAGGAATTACTTTGTATTACTCAATATCACTCTGCATTATATGGTGTTATTCTGGATTAGCTTTTTAAAAAGAATCACTTTAAATCGCCCAAGATCACTCTGGAATTTATTGGATTACCCTGTGATTACCCCGGATTACCTCCTTAATCCGAAACACTCTCGATTACCAAAAATTACTCAGGATTATATCGGATCACCCTGGATTACCTCCTTATGCAGAATTACTCTCGGTTAACCAAGATTACTCTAGATTATATCGGATTATCCTGAATTACCTCCCTATGCAGAATTACTCAGGATTACCTTCTGGATTACCTCCGTGTACATAATTATCTTCGTTTATCCAGGATTATCCCGTATTACCTCCTCATACAGAATTACTTTGGAGTACCCAAAATTACTCCGAATTATATAACATTACTCTGGTGAATATCAATTATGGGATCAGTTACACCAGCCCCCCCCCCTTCTCTTAATTTTTTGGTTTCTTGGAGATCTTCAAATGCGCTCATATGCGCCATAAAGAAAAAATTTTGCGCCATATTGATAATCGAGTTATCAGCGATCAAAATGGACGGGCTGGCGTTATTTTTCTAAACTAATAACATATTTTCAAATTCATCATACCTATCTTTCATAACTTCAAATTCGCACAAATGCGCTACAACATAAAAAATTTCGCGCTAGCTAATTAACAAAGATATCATATTTTGGAGGGGGGGCAGTATAACGCAGGTGTAAAACGCACTTTCCAAATGAACAAAAAACCATAATCACCCCCCCCCCCATTACCACTTGTCAAGATTCACTATCCGATGATATCTCCAAATACAATAAACTGCAGTATCAAAATTTATGATGATCTCTTCCGATAGAATTTTAAATGCGGTAATATGCGCCATTTTCGAAATTTAAAAAAGACACAATTATCCTCTTTATTACCACTTGTTACGATCCACTTTTCGATGATACCTCCAAATAACTTGAATTTCAGTATAAAAATTTATAATTGCCTCTTCGTATAGGATTTGAAATGGGCTCACATGCGCCACTTTGAAAATTAACCGAAAATT